>NC_056734.1:481590755-481598255 GCF_019279795.1 Protopterus annectens
ACACCACCTGTCAGTCACCAGTTTCCTAAATGGACATTCCATCCATCCAACCATCCATCCATCCGCTATTCTCACATTTTTGCATATGGGGTTGGGGTGTCATCATCTAGAACTAGGTGGATTGGACACACTAAATTGGCCGCTGGCATGTGTGTGTGTGTGTGTGTGTGTGTGTGTGTGTGTGTGTGTGTGTGTGTGTGTGTGAGAGAGAGAGAGAGTGTGGTATGGTGTGGAAGAACTACCACGCCACGGCTAGCCACCCGGTAGTACAAACCTTAGTTCTAGATGATTGTCACTGATAAAGTGACACCCCGACCCATGTGTAAAAATGGACAGTCATCCCATTATTTTTCCCTCACTGGGGAAAAGGTTGACTGGGATGGTCCACCATTCACAGTGGTTTAAAGATTTTTCTTATTTTCGCCCATACCCTAACTGCATGCGCCTAAGAGCCATTCCCTTCAAACAGACTATTGTCTCTCCAGAAGGCACAAGTGGTAGCTTTCTTGGTCTCTACTAGGGAAATCACATCTGCCCAACATGTCCCTAGTATGCACAAACCCCTCCCATCCATCAGGAGAAGTGAGTGAGCCATGTACTTTACCTGCTCCCCTCCCTTCCGGGTTTCTCCAGGACCAGGGCTGCTACTTCCGTCCTGGTCACCTGGGCTGCAGTCAGGGCTCCATTCCACGGCACCACAGAGCCAGGCTAAGTTGTAACAAATTTACTGCTGTCAAACAGAGGTAATTGTAAAGCACAAACAGCTTTAAACAATGTTCAACATTTAGTTCAGCAGTTTTTTTTTTGTTTTTTGAAGGGTGAATGAAGTGTTTAACAGCATTCTGCTTCTCTTCAGCATTAACAGCTTTCAGTGGCCAACACAGTAGTGTGATATTAGAGCTTAACAGTGGAGAGGCATGCTTATCCAAAGCTTGTTACCCACCTTTCTGACATCAGAAAGGTGCTTAAAAGCTAGTCTTTTCTCAGATTTCCAGTATATTCAAAGTGCTCCAAGCACTACATAAATATTACAAATGGCTTAAGTAAATGGCACTTCACTACTGTACTCGGCACCCCTATAAAACCAGTAACCAAAAGAGCAAATCAAGCTGAGTTGCTCATAATACAGATGTTTTAGGGACAGTGCTTGTGCTATATACAATATCGAGGAATTCTTCACTTGGGCCCCACAATTTTTATTTTTAATTCTCCTAAGTTTAGCCCATCAGACATACCAAAAGTTTAAACTCAAGAGAAATTCACCGGAATTGTTTGGCCTAACTACCATTACTCTGGAGTCTATAAAAACAAAACTGCTTTTAAAAACACCAATTGTTAAACTGTGCCCCTTTTTATTCTCATATTATTAGGATCATAGGAAGTTACTAGGCTACTGGCCCTGAGGCCCTTAGAAGCCTAGCCAATAATTTAGCCCATGTTCCAACAAGTCAGCACCCTCTGCCACTGTCCTGCAGGGATACAGGTGGAATCCCAGGGGTGTATTTTTTGTTCCCCATCCAGTTATCCAGGATGAGCTTAAAATGTGTTAATGAGGCACTCTGCTTGACATGGAGAGGGAGTCTTCACAAAAAGGAGTCTCTCTCTGTTAGACTTTCTTGCAAGCAGAATGAAACAATAAGCCTACATATAGTCTGTCCTAGTGCAATTTGCATTCCACCTCGCCTCCATTCCCTTGCTTCCCTACACCCTTTCTCCACTTGTACCAAAACAGCTTTTCAACAGGAAAATGGTAATGTTATTAGGAATATACCCTGGGATTCAGAAATATATACAGTACACTGTTGTAAGTCAAAATCACCATGAGTGACCACACATAGGGTGGGGGTGATTCAGTGACACAGCCTGGTTGCAATAAGCCATGAAATATTGCAGTCTCCATACTATGGTAATGAATGAGTGAAATTAATAAATTAAGGGTCGTGGCGAATGCAAATGAAGGTAAACACTATGGCTGCTCAGTTCGAAATGTACAGTCTGACAAGAAGTTATTACAGGAATAAGTGTTCAAAGTAAAATCTTGGTGTTTCAAGACAGAGACTGCAAAAATATACTGGGGTAGCTGTGGCTATGAGACAGATGTACACTACACTTACAGGGCTGTTTTTACAGGTGCTAGTGAATGAGGTGATCCCCATCACTAGTGCCACCACATCATCTGACCCTAATTAACAGTCCTTTCTCTCTGTCCCACAGAAAGAGTGGACTACTACTGTGTGAACAATGGCACCATGCAGGAGATGGTACAGGTGTTGTTCTAATATACAGGTTCATGAGTTGCATGGAGTACCCATACCTTTGGACATAAAGGTATGTGTAGCTCTGTGAAAACTCCCTACACAGACTTTCCAGCAACCTCTGAGGTATATGCTGGATGAATCCAAAGCATCTGCCTCAAGGCTACTAAACTAGTTTCTTGATGTCATGTTAAAGGATGTGGAGGGCATAAATGGTTCCCACATACCAGAGAAGAAGCAACACCATGCAGGAAAAGTTATGAAACTGCCCATTTCTCTGTGGTACTGGGGAGCCATCAACTGCACCTGTACTACCAATAAAAGCCCCACTTGGAGAAAAGGAAAGGAAAGATGGTACATAAACTGTAATAGATTCTAGACTACTGACTGCCAAGTGGTTTGCAATAGACAGGGTACAATACACATGTCGGTGCCCCACCCATATCTAGCCCAAAGTCAACCTTTAGCAGCAATCTGTGCATGGTAATTTCCCTCAGGAACATCTTACTGACAATACTGGATATGCCCTAGAGCCATGGCTAATGACACCAATATGGAACTCAGAGATCAAGGCACAGAATGATGCAACAGCCTTGTTACAGATCAGAAACATCACTGAATGTGTAAACAGATTGATGAAGGCTCACTTCAGCTGTTCAAATGTCCCTGGTGTTGATTTGCAGTATGATTAAGAAACATGCAACAAAATATTCACTGTATGTACAATATTACAGATATACTGTTAAGCAAACAAAAGCAGCAAAGGATAGTCATTCAGGAAGAGGAAGTCCAAAAAAATCAGCATAGGGAAAGGTGACTGTTGAGCAGTCCATTGAAGAGCCAGGCGAAGGGGATGATCATCCATGATGCACACAGAAGAATTACACTGTGGCACTTACTAAGAAACAGCATCCAGGTCACAGTTATGGATAAGATCAGACATAACATACAACAGATGCAAAGATGCATGCAATAATACATCATACTGTGACATACCATACATGGACTGGTCACACTGTGCAGACACAGGGCAGGGCAGAGTTGTCATCGCATTTACAGCTAGAGAGGGCCACAGTGACAGGTGTAAGCAGCAGGCAGTGTGTGTCTGGGGGGGGGGGGGTTGTCAGGGTATTACACGTCTCTTTGTTTGGTGCCTATGGAAAATAAAACAAAGACTGTTCAGGGAGACAGGGTGCTGCTGGTGGACATCTGTGACCATGCATGAATACAACTACGGCAAAAGATCCTACATTGGGCTGACATCTGATGGACAGTGCTGGGGCACCCTGAGGAGTTATGCAAGTTGACTGTGTAAGCCCCTATCCACATGGAAGCCCTCTGTGGGAATTCCCAGATGCATAATCCGTAGCACAGAATGAGTGCTCCATGAGTATGAATGGTGCGAGAAGCTACGAGATGTGCTATCCCATCTGCATCTGCACATACAGCATTCCACAGCACCATAACAAAGATTTAGCCCTGAGTAAAAATTACTTATATGTGCTTCATGAACAGACACCAATCTGATTAACAACAGGAAATACAATACTCCTCCTTAAGAGTGAAACTGCAAGCTATCTTAAAAACTACAGAACAGTAACTAGCTTTTCAACGACGTATAAACTATGTACTAGAACTGATGCCGACACAGTTTATAATCATTCAGAAGAAAACAAGCACAGCAACAGAACAAAAAGGTAACAAAAGAATGTCATACTGAACAAAAGATCTTTTGTTCTTAAATAAAGTCATAAAGAAGAATTGTAAAAAGGAGAAGATTTTAAGGATGGTATGGACAGACTGCACACAAGGATTTGACAGTACCCCTCATTTGTGGATAAAGAAATGCTTATTACAGGAGTGCTTACACTCTACATTGATCAATTACATTACAGTGACCATGAAACAGTAACAAACCACCTTGCAGCTAAGCTATGATAAAGAACTAAAATTATTACCCCAGAGATAAAAATTCATAGGGGGATATTCCAGGGTGACTCCATCACTGCTGCTCTTTTGTCTTGCTCTTAACCCACTAAGCTATCTACTTAATAGGACTAGTTCATGGTTACAACTTGGCTTCCAGAAAACAACAAAGTTTAAAGACTTTTTTTTGCAGATAATGTAAAACTGAATAGTTCATCAGATAAACAGCTAAAAGCACAACTGTAAGTGGTTAAAACTTTCTCAGATGATATAAGAATGTCACTGGGTCTTGATAAATGTGCAACAGTAACAGTTAAAGCAGGAAAGCTGCAGCACCAAGAAAATATTAATCTGGGACAGGAATGTGATATAAATAAACTTGAACAAGAGGAGTGTGTATACATGTTTGAGAACTGATGAAGGATTGACAATAAAACATGAACAGATGCAAATAAAACTCCATAAGCAATATTTTAGAAGACTAAAATGAAAACAGTCCTGACATCTAGGAACAAAGTCCAAGCTAAAAAACAATTTCCTCTTCCTGTTCTAACTTAAAGTTTTGGGGTGACTGATTGGTCCCAAAAGGTATTTGATCAGCTGGACAGGAAGAAAATGCTTCACTCTTTTCAAATGATATATAAAAATCAATGTATACCAAGATTATATATTCCTCATTATGAATGAGGTATGGGCCTCCTCAAAATTTGTTACATGTACAGCTCTGCAATCAAAGGCCGCGGTGGTGCAGCGGTTAGCATTATCGCCTCACAGCAAAAGGTTCTCCGGTTCGATTCTCGGCTGAAGCGCCTTCGGTGTGGAGTTTGCATGTCTTGGACATGCAGGTAGGTGCATGCGTGAATGGGTGTGCCTTCACTGAAGGTTGGGCATCGGGCTGGCACCTCGACACCGTAAAAATCTACAGCTAATCATAAGCGGACCGGCGTTCCGGTGTGGCGACCCCTAACCGGGAAAAGCCAAAAGTCATTACTATAGCTCTGCAATCATAGGGCTGCACACAGATCTGCTGACTACACCAAAGCCGAACGTAGTGAAAGTTTTAAAACATGAGGATGGCTTCCCTGCTTAGTTTAGCAGAAGCATATCAGTGTCAAACAGGAATGGAAATCAAACCAGAAGCAGACCAAAATCAAACAGCAACTGAATTTGCCAAAAAACAAAAGAATATAAGAAGGATCACATGAGAAGGCAAGAAATGTGGAAAAGGGATAAATATAGTTGAAAGTACAAAAAAAACTCCTTGAACATGCTCGTGTTGATCAGGATATGATGCAGGAATGGTTAAAGAGAGAGGTGAATTTAAACCAAAAGATGAAAGGTTAATAATGGCAGCCCAAGAGAGTGGACTATGTACAAAGTCCATTGAATATGTGGAAGAAACAAATTCAGGTTCTGTAAAACAGAACTGGAAACAGGTGCAGATCCTTCTGCTGGGTGTGCTACACTCATGGCATACTGATATGACAAGACTGCTGCTATGGGTGGGGATTATGCAACATTACAATACTGAAATAGCCGAAAAGCATTGGAAACATAAGCCACAAGGCATTATAGCGAATGATGACATTTATATAACATGGGATCACCCATTACCAACAGTTCAGAAAATACACGTGAGAAAACCAGATCTAGTAGTCCATGAAAAGAAGACAAAAGTATCACTGATCAATGAAATTGTTACACCCAGTGATTACAGTGTCTTACAGAGACACAAAGTCATACAATACCAGGATTTGCAGGCAGAAACAAGGGCAATGGGGAAAAAGGATACCCACACAGTTCTAATAGTAATAAGAGCAATGGGTCTCATAAAATAGAATTTACAGTCGTATTTAGATATGCTACCTACATATGTAACTCCATATGAATTACAGAAGAAGTAAATTTTGGGTACACTGTGGGTGTGTGAAGAGCACTTTTGGTAACATCAAAGATTGAAACCATGCTAATTTCATGAGCTTTAATTATAATTTGACTTAGGAATGGGGTCCACTCCCGTCATGGTACTAAAAACCAACAAAAAGAAAAATAACTTAGAAAACTTAAAAGAAGATACCATCAACACCAGTTGGAGATGGTGGTAATAAAGGACCTAGGACATGCTCTCATCCCTCAAGGAGGCTTCTAGAAAGTGGAAGATGACTGGCCACAAGACTGGTGTGGCCCATGATGTGTGGCTGCACAGGGATGTCTGTGGCATACAGACTTCCTAAACTGGCTTTTTGAAATATGCTACCTACCTACAAACATGAATACATACAGATATTTCAGGCACGGACAATAATGCCCTTCTAGCCTGCCAATATTCCAAAATATTTGCTCCCATAATAAATGTCCAAGTTGTTCTTAAAATTATCTAAACTACTGCTCGCTTTAATGTAATTTGGTAGTCTACAAAATGCATCAGCTACTCTGTCAGAGAGCCAATTAGTACACCTCTCATTCCTGTATAATCTTCTGCATAAGTTGTCTAACGATTCTCTGCTACTTTTTTGATAACTCCCAAAAATCCTAGCAGTATTTGTCTCTAAATGCCCTATATATCCGAATATGGTCTCCTCTAATGTACGAGACACTGTACAAGATCAGATATTTTTGTCTTTCATAACTTAAATTTTTACATCCATGACTGCCCTTAGTGTTTTTCCTATGTACACTTTCCAATTTACACATGCTTGTTTTCATATTGTTATTCAATACTCAAGTTTGGGTCTAATGCAACTAACAAACAAAAATGTCAGCATTCCTTATTTTCAAGACTTTATAAATATTTTATACAACTTATCGTTCTACAAATATTACCAAATTGGTTAATATGATTAGATACACTCAAAGCTCACCCATATATCAAAATCTTTAAATGAATCTACAGTTTCAGTCACTATATGCTGTATTAAACACTCACCTTTCAAATCTCCCAAATATTATATGCTTAGTTCTTGTTGTACTTATCAGCATATTATTCTCCTGTGTCCAAATGGTCAATTTAGTCATGTTCTTTTTCAGACATGCCTTACACTTAACAGATGCAATCAGTTCATCCATTTACAAGTTATCTGCATAAAGACTGTAGAACTCAGACAAAAAGATAGATCTGAGAGATAGAAACTGAACAAGTAAGGGCTAGGACAGAGCCCTATGGAACACCCTGACTGTAATCTAGAATTTCACCTGTGTAATTACTATATGATACTTGCCAATATCCTATTGGTAAGTCATGTAGCTATCCATCTTAGGAAGAAAACATCAACATCTAGTTGTTCTAATGTATTGACCATGGTTTTATGTATGACACTAT
>NC_056734.1:481603255-481712640 GCF_019279795.1 Protopterus annectens
TAGTAAAGCAAAAGTTAAAGAAATAGAAGGTGAATTTATGGAGTGCCTGCAAAGTGAAGGATTTAATGTAGAAGGGCTAAAGACAGACTACATCACAGCATGATGGAGTGAGTCCCCAGAATATGGAAAAGCAAGAAGATCAGGAGACATGTGAAGAAGAAATATGAACAGGGGAAAGGAAATGAGATTTAATATGGTGTAATATTTATGTAAAGGAGAATGTAAAACTAAGCAATACAAAAAGAACAGCACCAAAGATATTTGAAGAAAAATATAGGGAAAGGAATCCGGATATGGAAAACTTTACAATACAAAAAAATAAGAAGACTAAGAAGAAAAGTAGAAAAAGAAATTAGTAATGGAGAAGTCAAAGAAATAGAAACTGAGGTTATGGAGCAGCTGCAAAGAGAAGGATTCAGTGTAGTAAACTGAGTACAGAAAGCACCACAACAGGATACAGAAATGGATACCCAAATTAAGGGAAAATCAGTGGAACAGGAAGTAATTGGTCAGGTGCCATATCAAGATATTTTGGAGCCTTCCACAGGAAACCAGTATAAACGTTCATTTTAAGCTAGACAGCAAGGAAAGGAACAGTAAACTGTGGAAACTCTGATGCAGTCAATGTTGAGGAGTGATAGGCCAGTGAGTTCCCATATGACAGAACAACAGATGACACAGGATGAAATTGAAGAGAATGTGCCACAGGAAGATGCTATAGAACTTTCTACAGAATGTCTGCAGGAAACGGAAAACAAGGGATGTGCCCTCAGTATGGAAGAAAATGAGTTAAAAGAAGAGTTGCTTGATTTAATCGACAAAGACAGATATATCAAGATCAATGAGAGAAACAGACTGTAGAAGGTTAATAAAACCCCAAAAGTTAGAAACTTGATAAAACAAATCAACACAGTAATTACTACTGTCCATAGAGACCCATGCGATATAACAGAAGTAAACAGAATATATTACTGTGCTGCTAAATTAATAACTGATAAAGTTCTACCACAGGAACTCAAGGTAGCAAGAGAAAAGAGGGGGCGAAAGAGAATACCATCATGGAAATATCAAACAGAGAAAAGTATAAAGCAGCTAAGAGAAGAAGTGTCACTGTTAGAAGATATAGATCAACAAAATACTAAGAAGGACAGATGTGATAAAAGCAATGTGCAATATTAGAACAGACCAGGATCTATTATGTACTATTGGAGATATACTAAACATTTCAAAAGAGGTGGAAAGACTTAGAAGATACAAAGATAAATTTAAGGGAAAGGCACAAAATAAGCAATTTATTGATGACCCAAAAAAGTTTTATAAAGAATTGGGAAATAAGGTAAAAGGAATTGAAAGACCGCCAAAAAAAAGAGGAAGTAGATGCACTTTGGAGAAGTATCTATGAAGATCATGTGGAACATAAAGATGCTAAATGGACAGAAGTAAAAGAAAGAATAAGACGTTTAAAAGTACAGGACATGAAACGGGATGAAATAACAGCTAGAGAGACTGAAACAAAGTTGAGAAAAGCCTCTAATTAGAAAACCCCAGGTCCAGATGCAGTACCTAACTTTTGGCTTAAAGTATTAACTACTTTGCACAAGGACTTAGCCATGAGTAAGAACTATTTATATGGGCACACTGAACACACACCGCACTGGTTAACAACAGGAAAAACAATGCTCTTACTTAAGAGTGAACCTGCAAGCTACCCTAAAAATTATAGGCCAATAACTTGTCTTCCAAACATGCACAAACTATACACGGAAATTGACGCCGACAGAGTTTAAAGTAATTTAGAAGAAAACTCAATTATGGCAGTAGAACAAAAGGGCAATAAAAGAAAGTCATGTGGAACAAAGGATAATTTGTTATTAAACAAAGTTATAGTGGAGAACTGTAAGAAGGGGAAGATTCTAAGTATGGCATGGATTGACTACAAAAAAGCATTTGATAGTATTCCACATTCATGGATAAAAGAGTGCTTAAAAATGTATAATATACACCCTACACTGATTGACTACATTATAGTAACCATGAAACAGTGGCAGACCACTTTGCAATTAAGAAATGATAGGACAGATTATTATCCCAGGGATAAAAATTCAAAGGGGGATATTCCAGGGTGACTCTGTCACCGTTGCTATTCTGCGTTGCCATTAATCCATTAAGCTGTCTACTTAACAGCTTGGGCCATGGCTACAATTTGTCTTCTAGAAAACAACAAAGTCGAATGACTTATCTTCTCTTTGTTGATTTAAAACTGTACAGCTCATCACATGAGGAACTGAAAGCACAGCTGCAGGTTGTCAAAACTTTTTCAGATGATATTGGAATGTCATTTGGTCTTGATAAATGTGCAAAAGTAACCTTTAAAAAAGGAAAACTGCAGCACCAGGAAAACAGGTTTGGGACAAGAATGTGATATAAAAAAACTTGCGCAAGAGGGAGTGTATAAATACTTGGGAATTGATGAAGGATCGGCAATAAAACATGAACAAATGCAAATAAAGATCAGTAAGTAGTACTTTAGAAGACTTAAATTATTCCTGAAAACAGCACTGACATCTAGGAACAAGATCCAAGCCATAAATCAATTTGCTGTTCCTGTCCTAACATAGTTTTGCAGTGACTGACTGGCCCCAAAAAGTGTTGGCTAGACTGGATATTAAAATAAGAAGGATGCTTCATGCTTACCAAATGACTTATAAAAATCAGTGTATACCAAAATTATATATTTCCCCGCTCCGAAGGAAGGATGGGCCTCCTTGAAATTGATTACATGTATAGATCTACAATCATGGGACGGTTTACCTTTATTTCGTTGAAAGCCATATGTGCGACGTGCAAAACATCGTAAGTACGGCTGCAAAAAAACACAATGCCAATTCACCATGTGTTTAAATGGCAAATAATCGAATGCTTTTTTCCCCTTTCAAACACATGGATCAAATGTCAGAAATGGTTTTCCAGCAAACCATTTTCGACATTTGATCCTTCGATGTTGTCCGTATTTTAGCATTACGGTTCACGGAAACGGCTGTTCGCCTATATGCAATTCACTCATTCAAAGGTAAACCTCATGGGACTCCACACATCTGCTGACCTCACAAGATCCAAATGTACTGAAAGTTTTTAAACATGAGGAGAATAAATCTAAGATTACATCTCTACTTAATTTAGCAGAAGCATATCGACATCAAGCAGGAATGGAAATTATACCAGAAGTAGATAAAAACCAGGCAGCAAATGAATGTGCTAAAAAACAAAAGAAAGAATATAAGGTGAAGGACCAGATGAGAAAGCAAGAAATGTGGAAAAAAACATAAATATAGTTGCAAGTATAGAAAACTTCTGGAAGAGCCTCATGTTTATCAAGAACAAACACAGGAATGGTTAAGGAGAGGTGAATTCACATCAAGAAATGAAAGGTTAATATTAGCAGCCCAAGATAGTGGGCTACGTACACACTGGTTTACAAAGTCCATTGAACATGTGGGAGAAACAGACATAAGTAGGTTTTGTAAAACTGAATTGGAAACAGTCACACACCTTGTTGTTGGTTGCGACGCAGTCATGGCAGAGGGACTGTATACTGAAAGGCCACGGACTGAAACTGATAAGATATAAGTTGGAAGTTTGAATTCCCTAGGGTGAGCTGGAGTATCAGCTTGGGGTGAGACATCTGGGTATCACTTTTAAAGTGGCACTGCCACTGGCAAACACAGCCTCCATCACAGTTACCGGTGGGTTTAGTTATAATTGGCACAAAACTCAAACATGGAGTGGAGTGCTCTCTTTACATTTTATTTTATTTATTTTACATTTGTTGACTTAGATAGTCCGACTGGATGCATGTCCATTTTCAGCGGAAGCCCAAGGAGAAAAGCTCCAGGTAAACAGAGACATTAAAAACATGTTACAATTATAATTTTGACAAAGAGTACATAAGCAAACAATAATAAACATGTTCCACAGGTTAGAGTTAAATCCTGGAAAAGCCGGGGTAAATTAAATAGCTGATTAATAGATATGACATAATCTAGAAGAAAATTAGCCAGGCTTGATGCAATGACGTAGCCAGTTTAGTGCCAGATGTTGTTTGAGTCTACTTTTAAAAAGACCTAGGGAGGAGAGTAAAGTAATGTCAGCTGGAAGCGAGTTCCAGGATCTGCCTAAAGAGTTTGCAAAGAGAGAGTCACCAGCTGCATGGTTAATTTTGCTTGTCTGAATTAGTAGTCTGTTAGAGGATCTCAGCAGTCGCAGACTGTGATAGGGGGTAATAAGATTTTTAGGTGCAGGAGTATTATCCGGATTATAAAGGATTTTATAAGCCATGATCAGTTGGTTATACTGAATTAGACTGGGTAGTTCAAGCCACCCAAGCTGGTTAAGATTGATGCAATGATGTGTCCTAAAAGGCAGCCCAGTGGCAAACCTGGTGATGTGGCTGAAGCAGGTTGAGAGTTTTGTTAAGTACAGTCTTGTTTATATTGGAGAGTATCAGGGATGCATACAGAAGTATTAAGAGAAGGTGAGAGCGAGCTATGGCAATTTTAGCTGGAGGGGTTAGGAAGGCTTTTATTTGGTAAAGTGACCCTACTTTTTTATTGATGGTTTTGATCGAATGGTTTACATGTAGGTCGAATTTTAGATTATCTATAATGACACCTAGTAGTTTTGTAGAAGGGTTGGGGGAGATTAATGTGCCATCATTTGCATTTATGGTAAAGGTAAAAGCAGGAGACCTTTGTGCTGGTGCGAATAACAGCATTTTAGTTTTTGTGGGATTTAGTATCAAATGACGTTCAGAAAGCCAATTTTCTACAGTGTTAAAGGTGGACTGGGTAGCAGACCATAAGTCTGTTGGAGATGTGGCGGAGCAGATCAGGGTGGAGTCATCAGCGTATTGGATACAGCTGACTTTTGGGAGGACAGTATACAGTCGTTAATGAAGATGGAAAACAGCAGGGGCCCAAGTAGAGAGCTTTGTGGTACTCCAAAGGTGTTTGGTAGTAGGTTAGAGAGTTTGTTCTGCCAAAGTACAGCCTGCTGTCTCCCATTCAGGTAGGATGTAAACCACTGAAGGGCCTTAATATCTAGACAGAATGTTTGCAGGGTGTGTATTAGAAGTTGGTGGTCAACCACGTCGAATGCCTTGCAAAGATCCAAGATGAGGGCGGAAGATATGTGATTGTTGTTGAGATTATGGTTTATGGTGTTGGTGAAAGCTAGTAAGGTTGAAGTAGTGCTGTGGTGTGGACGGAAGCCATGTTGGGTATCTGCCATGAGGTGATTTGGGATTTAGGTGGTGCATGAGTTGTCTGTGAATACATTTTTCTATAATCTTTGCAAGTGGAGAGAGTATGGCTATTGGTCTATAACTGCAGAATTCAGTAGAGCTGCCTCCTTTATGAAGTGGGATTACATAGGTTATTTTCCAGACGGTGGGAATTCTAGCTTCTGTTATGGTTCGATTAATTAGTATTGATACTAGGTAGGCAATAGCATCAGCTGATTTTTGAAGGTACTTGGCGGGGAGCTGATCAGCACAGAGTGTGGTGGGTTTTAATTTTTTGATCAAAGCACAGATAAGTGACGTGGCCACTGGTTGAAAGCTGAATGAGGGTAGGTTTCTAGGGGTGGTACTTTCAAGACCAGGGGAGCTAGGAGGTAGTTGGCTTGCTAGGACTTGAATTGTTTCAGTAAAGAATTGGTTAAAACTATCTGAAACATCCTCGGGGGGTTTTTCAATAGTAGCAGCTGGGATGTCAGTAGAAGTTTGTCCAGGATGAAGTTGATTATTCAATCCTGCCCAAAACTTCTGAGGGTTGTTTTGATTTACTGTCTGTAAGTTGCAGTAGTATTGTTTTTTTGTCTTGTAAAATGGATTTTTTGGTTTTGTTCCTAGATTGCCTATATTTAATTTGATCTTGGGGGGTCTTTAGTAGAACGTCATAAAGCCCATAATTTGTTTCTACGGGTAATTTTGAGTCTAGACTCTTTAGAAAGCCATGGTGCAGTTTTTGATTTTGTTCTCTTTGAGCAAGCATTTGAGCCATGTCTCAGTAACAACACAAATATGAACACATTCCAGATGCAGAAGTACCTCCAAATCACGTAGTTTAGTGTTAAGACTCCTGGCAGTGAGAAAAACCACTCTGAAGTTGCCCAGTTTGGGATTCAGATTTGTTTGCTAGGTTATGTTAATTAGCTGAACACTGCCCAAAAAGGGCACAAAGAGGGCAGCAAAGTCTTTGGTCAGTATGTGGAGCAAGAGATGTAGACAGTCCTTTACAAAACAAGTTGAACTGTCAATCACCTTGCCCCAGGGAACACAAAATGGATCCCCCTAAAGTGACACCAGCTACTTGTCAAACTGTTGATTCTGATTACCTTTTTCTTGAATCTAGGCATCATTCTTGGATAAGGAAAGATATCACTCAGAATCAGACTCCTACCCTTGACCTAAGCTTGTGTCACAAGCTCCAGCATGTCCTTCAAGGGTTTTCATGTCAGGTCATTTACTCCCACATGGTCTAGAATCATACAGTAGTCATACTTACTGGTGGACAGAGTCCTGACACCCTTGATATAATCTGCAATTCTGGCTTCCAAGAGGCAGGTGACTGTCTGTAACCCCATCTTTGTCAGCCCTGGCAAGTATGGATTCTGAGCATCTAACATAATGTTTCTAGATGCAGATAATGTGTCCTAGACTTGCCAAGTTGCTAGTGACATGCTGATGAGGAGTTATATGCAGTAGATATATTTTGGGGGGTTTCACTGATGCCTAATCTTAAAAGAGTTCTAGGAGGTTTGAATATTGATTTTTTAATGGAATCAGCATATGGCCATTTTGTGTTGTCTGCATGAGGATGCTGCATTATTATGGGTGGGGTTATGCTGACTGTATATACCCTGGGTTGGGAGACAGAAGCCTCCAAATTTGTTAAATAATAACACCTCACAGATAGAAAATGAACTCCTGCTCATACTAGCAGATTCTGTGAGGATAAGGCAGTTCTTGCACTGCCTTACAACATCAAGTGCTAGAAGGCTGTCAACAGAAGGGGAGCTAGTTTGCTATTTCTATGTCTAGTGCTATCATTGAGAGACCCACAAAGTGGGATAAGGAAGGGAATGTGAGAGTGTTAGCAGACAGAGAAAGAGGTTATTGGGTCTCACTGTCTATTCTGAGCACCGGACACCAGTATAGCTGGTAACAGATTAGTGAAATCACAGCAAACATGGTTTGGCCCAGAACACAACACTGCCTAGTATCTGCAAAATTAAGAGAAATATGTTACTTTAATACTAACCAAAGGAAAATTATGACTTGCACACACTACTTACTGTTCAGTTACAACTTGAGTCAGCGGTGTGCTTGGCACAGTCCAGCACAGTATAAAGTGAGGAAAAAAAGAAAAACATCAATAAAATTTGATCCAATAGTGGCCAGCTATGTAGAAATAGCACCAATTATAAATGTCCCCCTAGAGCAGACCAGAACAGGCTGTCATAACCATTAGTAATCATGGACTGAAACTGAAAACCTCTCTGCAGATATGTATTTTCAGATGACTCCTGGTGCCCAAAATGCGCCCGGATATCTAGAAACACAAAAAGCACAATGTAGTTGATCAGTCTGCCATCAAGGTACATTCAAAAGCACAAGCCGCAGATAGTGAAGTATTAGTACAAGTAAGCTAAGGGCCATTCTCAGCCTCGCCAAAATAAAGTACAGAAATAAACAAAAAATGCACTTGCATCACTACCCTACCTAAATTACAACAGTATCACTAAGCAAAATCTTAATTATGTTGTTTGAGGAACTGTACTCAGGGCACTGTGTTACAAACATAAGCAGATACAATCTAAGAAAAAATGTGAACAGAACCACGAACTTTGGGAACTCAGCCATTACTTTACCTGACCTGATAAACTGTGCTGCTCCATTTAAAACAATATTCAAGCAAAAGGCTTGCAGCTCAGGTACAACATGTTTACAAACCTAAATACCCTTGTTTAAAGTGAACATTTCACAAAACTGCTTTGACATCATAAAGTCTTTTGTCCAAATTAGGTAGTACACAGGATTCTGCTCACAACTACCCTATGGAACAAAACTTCAATTTACATACAGTAAAATAAACATAAGAAAGGGTAGAGACTTTACAGAAGTAAGCCAGAACTCTTTTCAAATATGGCAATCAAGACACTGAAGTGTATGGAATTTACAAATAATCAAGTCTGGATATCTGATAAGCTGAGCCGGTTTAAGTGAAAGTAAAGAGAATTTTCCCCAAAATTAACTTTAGATCCCAAATCAAGGCAAAAGAATGAATGGGAAATTTTTAAAAATATGAAAAATTCCTACCCAAGCAAAACACGTGGCAGTACTATTGCTTTAGAATGGGTGAGGTGCTGCATAAAAGAACACAACAAGAACATCAGCACTCTAAAGCAAATGGTTTCAGAGCACAATGAATCATGTCACACATGTAGCCATTGGCAAGTTACACTATTTCATATCACAAACAGGCATCTGAGATCAGACTAGAATAAAAGGGGAACAAATGTCTGCTCGGCCCAATGTACTTGGGCTTTTGTGAGGATGTTTTAGAAAATGCATGGTTCAAGCAGTTTTTTGTTTCGTCAAAATATCTACTAAATATCCCCTAAATAAAATGAAAAAGTAGGATATTTAACTTAAAACAGAAATAATC
The DNA here is from genome assembly GCF_019279795.1 of Protopterus annectens. NCBI lineage: Eukaryota > Metazoa > Chordata > Ceratodontiformes > Protopteridae > Protopterus > Protopterus annectens. Next base: position 481,611,982 of record NC_056734.1, read on the forward strand.
AGAGCTTTATGTCTGGAAAAAAAAAAAACAAACAAAGTGCAACACATTTTAAAAACTGTGAATCCATTTTGTCTCCAAACAGTTAATCAGACCTTGTACAAACGTTGTTCTGAAAAACCTACCTACACTCTAAACCTCATATCAAGAGGTTAACACACATGCTGATATTTATAACTTGGCAATACCACAACCCCTGACTCTGTATTAGCAGATTTATGCAGAAAACAAATGCAGATGGCCAGATTCATAACCATGCTAAATGACTTGTATAATAAAAAAATAAAAAAAACTTGACAAGACAAGGTGGAATGATAACGGTGCTCTCCACCAGCTAGCTATTGCATTCTGAACTGGGGAGGGTTTAAAGTGATATGGTGTATCAGCAAACTTTATGGATGGTTTAGGAAGAAAAATTTGGACAAGTCATTACCGAAAATCAAAAGCGTTAACTGAAAACACATTCATCTGCAAAATATCCTCTATGACCCTTATTAAAGTAGGTCTCCTTTCCAGGCAGTGTACAGAAAGCAACTCAGATGCCCCAAGACTCTCAGATCATGCTGATTATTTCTTAGCAGGGCTGGCTTTGCACGTACGCCAATTAGGTGGTCACCTAGGGCACCATACCTTCCATGATTATTTATTTATTTGGTACTTACGTATTATTGCATCCAGATTTTACGACATGGTATACTTTCTTCTCTTTTACTAAAACTACAACAAATAAGTGTAATCAGGAAGGCTGAACTGTTAAAGAGAATTCTATGATATTGGTGGTGGGTTTGTAAGATGATTAAGGGTTAAAATTTTAGACTTTGCGGGTAGTGTGCTTTAAAGACTAAAAGCAGTGAATTCAGCGAGCAGCTCAGTCTTCAGATATTAGTTTCAAGTCTGCACTCCTGCTTTCTGCTGTTGCAAACGACAAATCGGGATGGCAAGTTAACTTCAGTTTTCCACAGCATCTTATCACTTTCACTCAAACAGAAAACAACACTGAAATCCTCCTCGACGGGATAGCGATGTGTAAGACTGATGTTAACCTACCATTCAGAGTGCTTTACAGCAGCAGAAAGCAGGACTGCAGACTGGAGGCTAATAATCTGTAGACGAAGCTGCTTGGTCTGCCAAACAGAAAAACGGAAAAGCCACATTGGTGTTAAACTGATGTCAAAGATACTATTAGGAAAGTACCGTACATTTTGTACACTTTCACAAAAAGCCTTAAGAAGGAGCTTGACTTTCCAGATCCTGTTTAAAACACATAGAGGATCGCAGTCGCCCTGAATCTGTGGTCATTGTAATAGAGCTCATGGTTCTACGCACTATCTTTAAAAAGAAATGCATGCATGAAGAAATATTTGTCCCTCTCGCAGTTGGCTGCCAAAGTCCGGCTTCCGTTTCTTCTTCCTGCTCATGTTTAACTGGCAAAACCTATCAGTAGGTGTCAACAGACACCACCTTACTCAAACATTCACTCCTTTCAAGAAAACATTAGGAGTTAGACGGCGTTACAAATCTGGTTGCGATAATATGCAAGTACCATTTATTTTCTAAGGCAATTAAATATGTTGTTTCTTCTCTATAAAAAATAAATAAATAAGGTAACCTGTTACAACAAAACACATCTGTGGCATAAGGAATTTTACAATGATCAAAAGTTGGTGTGAAGCTACTCGGGCAACATGTCCAACATTTCTTGCACAATAATAATGTAAATCTCTAATGCACAGCTTTACTGACTGAATGTAATCTTCAGCAATTTTCCAGAAAAAAATTATGAGGAACAGGGGAAAAAAGAGCAAAAATCAGACACTTTCTACAAAATTCATGACAATTAAGAAGAATGTGATGTGACTGAAGACAGAAATAGTGAGTCAAGTATTATTGTTGTTTTATAATGATGCTGGTAATGATCAACCATATATCTTTGGCAATATGTGACTTGTGTAGGGCAATCTGGAATAATTTAATGTGTAGTAATTTGTTTGTGTGGTGAATTTTAGGTCAAATAATACTACACAGCCATCAAACATCTCGGCTGTAACTGCTTTGTTGACTTTGGGTTGGCTGCATGAGAATAACTGAACCTCTTGTCATGCTTTGATAGTTAAACACTGGACGTCTGATATGCACTGAGAGTAGATGCAATTGCTGGGGCTGTCAGTGAAGGAAAATGACTAGCTACATGTGATTTGCTTATTACTCTGGTTTGAAGAACTAATGCAATTTGTGTGAAGCAACTTGGAATGTTTTAAAGTGTGGCATCAGTTTGGAACAAAGATGAAACACATTACACGGCTATTGTCTTTTATCACAGTGAAGATATCTGAGCAGTATAGAGAAGTGGCTATAATGCTTTGGTGTCTGGATGAAACTAACTTACCCTCTTATCGCTTGCTCTGTTTAAAACAGTCATCAAAAAAGTCTAAACCCAGTGCTGCTCAGAGTGTAAAAAGAAGGTTGTTGAAGCTTTTGTGCGTGTGTGTGTTGGGGGGGGGGGGATAGTGTCATTATTTCTTTAACTTTCCTCCTAAAACCAAGAGATCACTATGTCTTGTGTTGGGCTGGGGCAATGTGGTCACTGCTGCTTTAATTTTTCTCACAAAAGTCAAAGGGGTATACAAAGGATTGCATACAAGGAGTATACTGTCTAGAAGTAAAAAGATGGAAACATTATTGTAATCCCTTTTCCCCCCATTTTCTACACAAGCATCAGATGCATACATAGGTGGTTATGGGAGGGTAAATAAGCATGCTGTTATGTGTTACATTCCATTTTTTTTTTTAACCAGACTGACCTCAAGAGGGGTACACTGAAGGTGTAACAGCGAGTACGCTTGTTGTGTATGCATATAACAGTAGCATGAAATATATATGTGGCCATTTCTGCTTTAATTTTCATCTCAATTAAACACCCTAAGGGAATATGCAGTAACTGACTACCATTTTTGAGGGCAGGTGGGACTGAGAGGGAGGTAGTATTCCTAGTTATAATTTATGTTAGTCTCATAAGCATTTGTCTTTGTACCTTATAGTGAACAGTTATTTGATCAGCTTTGAACATCATACATTGGATACCACTTATTTCTTCTTTAAAATAAAAAGCAAGATGGAATTTCTTTCCTTGAGCATGATTTCACTTCAAGCCAATGAATCAAAGGGCTAGAAAGAAACTCTAAAATGCACCTTGAAGAATCTGTAATTCTATGGCTTCTGGGTCCAGGAAAAAGCAAAGTTGAAGAGTAAGACTTAATTTCTTTCCTTAATCAAGAGTTTCATTCAGACCATTACTGGATGGCAAGGTTGTCTGAAAAACTCTACAGTGCAGCTCAAGGCATCTGGAACCCCCATTGCCTAAAACAGATATTTCCACCATAGCAACTGTTGCAGTGTAGTCTTGGTCAGTCGGGGTGTGATGAAAGACAGCAGGAAAAAAATAAAAGTTGAAGAGTATTTGTTTTTCTTTAATCATCATTTTCATTCAAGCCATTACTGGATGAAGAAAGTTGTTCTAGAATGCACACCTTGGGCCTTGTGGCCCCCAGACCTTTGACTTAATGCAGTTTCCTCCAAAATTATCAGAATACAGCCTTGACTAGTTAGAACATGTTGAATTAATGAATGACTGAAGGAAAAAAATGAATAAGCCAAATTGTGAGAAAAACAAAGAAAAAAGTAATCTACTTGATCCTGCTCTCAGTTATTTCACATCCTGCAACAACCAAATAAACAATTCTTCTCCCAGCTCTATCCCAACCAGCCAACCATATTCCTTTATAGTAGAATTGCTTAAAATGTGACAGTCACCCTAACCCTGGCCCTACCTCTCAACAACTAAACCAGGGTATTTCCTCTGAGCACCCTGTCCTAACTTCTTATTCTTAACCTCCCTTATCAATCTAACCTTTGACGCTAAAACTGACAGAAACATAAGGAATAAAATCACTGAACTCCACACTTGGATATCCCATTGCAACCCTGACATTATAGCTGCAACTGAAACTTGACTAAAACCAAGCATACGTGATCCTGAAATAACAATCCCCAACTATGATATGATTCACAATGACTACTTAAGGAGGAAAGGAGGTGATGTTGAAATACTGTTTCCTAATTACTACCAGAAGCACTATACAATGAACCTACACCAAACTTCAGCACAGCAAAAATTCTTATCAATTTCTTGAAAGTGAGCAGCAAACAAATATGCACGGTTGCTCTTTAGATCCCTCTGGGTAACATTACATAACTCTCAACTGTCCAGATTTTTGATGTGTTCCTCATAAAATCTGTGTTTTTTTCAGTCAAACCATTAAGAAGTGAAGTCACTAGACAATACATACATACAAATATTTCAATGCCCTTCTAGCTTTTCAATATACTAAAACACGTTCCTATAATAAGAAGTGTCCAGGCTGTTCAACTAAACTAGTACTTGTTTTAAAGCAATCTGGCAGTTTGCTCCAAGCATCAGCTATTCTGTCAGAGAACCAATTAGTACACTTCTCATTCTTATAGAATCTTCTACATAGGTTGTCTGATGATTCTCCACTACTTTTTGATAATCTCAAATATTCCCAGAGGTAGTTGTCTCTTAAAGACCTATACACCTGAATAAGATCTCCTCTTGGATATCTGTAAGAGACACTGTACAAGTTCAGATACTTTAGTCTTGCATAATAACTTAAATTTTCACATTCATGGATGCCCTTGAAATAATTTCTGATGTACTCTTTCCAGTTTAATCATGCTTGTTTCTTATAGGGTTTCCATATTGTTATTCCAGGGTCTATATCACATAGTCGAAGTCGTATAACTTCGAACACGTAATTCTCGAACCATTATGTTTGAAGTTACAAAACTTCAATTATGCATAAAAAAAAAAAAAAAAAAAAAAAAAAACGGAAAACAAAATAAACTGTATTAAGCAGGGGGGCAAGCCCCCCTGCACCCCCCACACCCCACCACTACTTAAAATATACCAACTACAATATTGCACCCCATTGAACAAAATGGAAACCTCCGCTTATGGACACCTTCCATTCAAACGCTCCAACTTTCACAAATTCGACGCTCTAACTTTCACAAATTCGAACTTAAGGTCTCGACCACATGAGGTTCGAACTTGTGAAAGTTCGACTATGTGATAGGAACCCATTATTCCATACTCAAGTTTGGGTCTAATGTAACTAACAAACAACTGACTTCATTATTTTTGACTTCCAAGACTTTACAGTTGTAGAACTATAGGTTGTCTAAAAAGATTTATAATTAACCAATTGGTTGATACGATTAGAAAAACTCATAGCTGAATCTACCCATATACCTAGGTCCTTAAATGAGTCTACAGTTTCAATCACGGTTTGCTGTATTAAATATTCACCTTTCAATTTATGCTCCCCAATCTCATATGGTTAGTTTTTGATGTACTTATCAGCATATTATTCGCCTGCGCCCACATGGTCAACTTAGTCAAGTCATTTTGCAGACATGCCTTACCTATAACACACGTAATCAGTTTACCCAATTTCAGGTCACCTGCATATAGACTGTACAACACCTCAGATGAAAAAGTTAAGTCTGAAAGATGCAATGTAAACATGTATGGGCCTAGGACAGAGCCCTGCGGGACACCCCTGACTGTAGAATTTCACCTGTCCAGTTGCTGTATGATACTTGCCAGGTCCGATTTGTAAGCCATGTAGCTATCCATCTTATCAAGAGTACATAAATACCTGGTTGTCCTAACTTATTGATGAGTGTTTTGTGTATGACCCTGTCAAATCCTGAAGTAAAATCTATACAAATTACATCACAGCACAATTTTTTATTCTAACTGTTATGTTGTTATAGAACATCATGTTACAGGTGGTAACAGATCTGTTTTCAACATATACATGCTGATATATGGTTTCAAGCCCCAATCTATCCAGTTCTGAAAATGACTTATCCAATATTACCTTTTCCATTATTTTTCCACGAGATGAAAGTAGACTTAACAGTTTATATGCATCTGGGTTTGTCCTACTCTCCTTTCTCTTAAAGACGGGTTTAATAAGCGCATGTCTCCAACCTTGAGGAATCTCCCCATATTTATATGACCTAGTGAATAATAAATATAATGGTAATGTAATTTCTTGTTGGTGTTCTCGGGTCATTATTACTAATTCCTTCTCCTCCCTGTGTTTTGTTTGGATCCAGTGTATGCAGTTCTTTTTCAATATAATCTAATCTAATTTGATTCCAGCATCTGGGGTTACCTGGATATCACTAGGACATCTTATCACCCCTTTTGTCGAGCCAAACTGTTTTGCATAAGATTTTGTAAATATATCTATAATCTGTTGTATCTGAGAATAAATGTTAGAATCAATTTGTGTGCGTCTTTACTCCTTCCACATCTTGTGTATCTATAGAAAGGTTTCCTATTATGCTCAATATCTTTATATACATTTTCTGCACACTTTTCTTGATCTTGTCTCACACTGTGCTTAATCTGTTTGTACAGCTTGTTTATTTCAGTTTTCAAAGTTGTTTCATTTCTTTCATTTTTGTCTATCACTTTAATCAGATATCTTGTTCGTATGTTAATATATCTCCCTGATGATGTAGGCCTAGATTCTAATGTTAAACATTTTTTGATTTTTTGCACTGAAACAATTTCTCTTTCAAAACTTTCCACATTCCATCTGCAGTTTTTCCACTGAACACCTCACTCCAGTTAGTTTTACATAGTAACTGTTTTGCTTCCCTATAATCTGTAATTAACCTTCTGTGTATTGGCTTAGATTTCAGGTTGGCAGAATTATCTAGCAACAAATCAACCTTTATAACCCCATGATCATTGCACATCAATGGTGATAAAACTTGACTTGAAGTTACAGTAATTTCTTTGGGAACACAAACAATGTCTAGTATGTTCCATTCAGTTAGTTTTTTTTTTACAATTGTTGTTCCTGAATATAAGCTGTGAATAATTTCCTTACTAATGTTTTTGAATCAATATTATTTCAGCCCGTTTCTGGAAAATTTAAGTCCCCAGCTAATATTATTCTTCCCTCCTGTGTTTCATGCAAGAAATGTATGAATTCCTCTAGGTCACCTGCACTTGAATGTGGTGATCTATACACTCCAACAACTGCTATATGTTCCAGGGTTGTCTTTACTATCGCAGTTACACAGTCTATAGTATTGGTGTTATCACTGAACATGTAATAATCACAGGTCTCATAACCATCTTTAATCCCAATCACAACACTTCCACCCGATTTTAGAATGTCTATTACAGTAAATGTATTTATACCCTGACAGAAATGGTTTCCAGTCATTGTTCTTTAACCATGTTTCACAAACAATAACATCAATCTTGTTGGAATGTAGCAAATTTTCCAATAAAAAATGTTATTATTAATGCTCCTAGCATTAATAACCATCACAGATGCATCAAATGTTGCTGTGAACTGCTAAATGTTTGCCCTGGCAAAAATCCTGCCTAGTGTTTGTCAAATATTGCAAAATATCTGCTGCAAAAATTATATTCCCTGATCTTGACAAATGCATGCCATCCTGTCTGAACACATGTGCCCAAAACTAGGCTTGGATGCTCTACACATTTCCGTTTTTTTAAAACAGGACATTTTTCCATGTAGGTATTTACCCAAAAAATCTTTTCATTCACATGACCTGACTATCCTTTCTATATGTGATTTTTGAAAAATACGTTCTAACAACAACAATACAAGCTATACGATCCAAGAGGGCTGTCAGTACCCTACTAACAGTCAGAGAATCCTTGCGGGTGACATCATTTGTACCAACATGAATAAAAACAGATCCATACTTCCTTACATTAAGGAGTTCCAAGGCTCGTCTCTCATCGTCTATTTTGTTCCTGACAAGCATAACATTATTCAATATTCATTATCTTCTCTGCAAACATAAGCCTCAGTTCCTCTAATAACTGAATCTCCAATTACAAGAATATCTTTGTTGGCCAGCTCTGAAGAATCTTCAGCTTCTATTCCAGTAATATCTGCTCTATCAATTGTTATGAAGGAACTGAATCTCCAATTACAAGAATATCTTTGTTGGCCAGCTCTGAAGAATCTTCAGCTTCTATTCTAGTAATATCTGCTCTATCAATTGTTATGAAGGATAGATCTTCATCACCATTAGTCTTATTAATCCCACTGTTTTCACTGTGTATTATAGGTTCATAGGTTGGCACTAGGCTATCGGCCCTAGGGCCTATACAAGCCTAGCCATAACAACTCACTGGATATTTCTTCCCACAATATTTACTTCCCTGGACCTCTGTCTAGCAGGGCAACTGACATGATCCCCGGGGTGAATTTCCCATTTCCCATCCAATCGTCAAGGTTCCTTTTGAAGAGGGCCAAGGAGGCGCTCTGCTTGACATGTATGGGCAGTCTATTCCAGAGTATGGAAAGTCTCTGGGTCAGGCACCTATCCCTCCAGCATGTTTTGTTCATTGTGATGACAAGGTTTAGATCCCTGGAGCGTGTGGCTCTGAAGAATTGAGATTTCTTTAAGTGGAGCATGTCCAACAGCTCTGGGTTTGACATGGCCTTGTATGTAAAGCAGAGATTGCCTCCGAGTAGACGATATGCCATAGTATAACTGGAGTTTTTTTTACACGGTCAGCATAGGGCATCGCCTTAGGCCTGTGATTCTTTTAGTGAGGTATTTCTGCGGCCTTTCCAGCTGTTGCAGATGTCTTGTGAGGTATATACCAAACGGGGTGTTGTACTCTATAATGGGTCTAATGAGGGACGAGTACAGTGGGACAATGACCTCCTTTTTTCTGGATGAAAAACTCTTTAGTGATGAGGTGTGCCACATAGAAGGATTTCCTGACTGTTGTGGCGATGTGGTTATAGGTTCATAGGTAGGTACTAGGCTGTCAGAGAGCATTTACAAGCCTAGCCAGAGTGTGTCGGCTTTCGCCGCCCCATTGATGAATTAACTGAGCCTCTGTCAGCAGAGCCAATGAAGAGATCCCAGGGGTGTACTTTCTGTTACCCATCCACTCATCAAGGCTTCTCTTGAAGGGTGTTAGTGAGGGGCTCTGCCTAATGTAGTTAGGAATTTTGTTCCAAAGCATGGGGAGTCTCTGTGACAGGAATCTATCCCTCCAGCATGTTCTATTTACTGTTGTGGCAAGGTTTAGCTCACTGCAGCGTGTGGCTCGCAGTGACTTGGATTTCTTTAGGTGGAGCATGTCCATCAATTCTGAGTTGGACATGGCTTTGTAAATCAGGCAGAGATCACCTCTGAGTAAGTGATATGCCACTGAGTACAGCTGGAGTTTTTTCAGTCGGGCTGCATAGGACATATGTTTGAGGCCAGTAATCCTCTTGGTGAGGTGTGGTCTTTCAATTTGTTGGAAGTGTCTTGTGAGGTACATCCCAAATGGGGCATTGTACTCTATGATGGGTCTGATGAGTGACGAGTAGAGGGGCACTATAACCTCTTTATTTCTACATGCGAACCCCTTAGTAATTAGATGGGCCACATAGAAGGATTTCCTAACTACTTTGGCAATATGATTGTCAAAGGAGAGATTACTATCTACCTGGGTCCCCAGATTTCTTATTACCTCTTCTGTATTAAGGGGGCTGCCGCCTATGTGTAATTTGTGGGTGTTTTGTTTTTCCCAAATGGGATGACTATGCATTTTTTGGCATTTAGCTTGAGGCCCTGACTGACACCAGGTGTCTGTCTCAGTAAGGCCTTTTTGGAGGATGTCCGTGTCAGTCGGAGAGTCAATTATGGCTCCCAGTTTGCAGTCATCGGCAAACTTGGTTAGCCATAGTCCTCCTGTGTTTGCCTGTACTTCTGAGAAATATATGCCGAACAGTAGGGGGTCCCAGAACTGAGCCTTGCAGAACGCCACTTGTGACTGGTTTACAGTCAAACCTGGAACCTGCTATTCTTACCGTGTGAGTTCTGTCTGTAAGCCAGTTGGCAACCCATCTTGTGACGTAGGGGTTTATGTTCAGGCTGGTGAGTTTTTCTATAATACCCGAGTGAGGAATGGTGTCGAACGCCTTGGCGAGATCAAGGTAGGCTCAAGTAGGCTGTGTGAAAGTACAGTTTTGTACCTACCATAAATGTAGATGCCCGATAGGTATGCATCTGCAGTCATAACATATGGGTTGTCCTGCCTCAGGCAGCCCTTCGGTCGGCCGGATTCCAAAGTCTGGGTCTGGCCTCGGCTGATGTCGCACTTTCCCCGACGTCAGAGCTTCTGGGGTATAAAGGCATCAGCCGACGCCATTTTCCTCAGTGTTTCTTGCCCCAGATGCCAGGTGCCCTCTAGGAAGGCTAAATTTGGATAAATGTAGAATGTTCCAAACAGTAGCAAAAAAAATATATATATATATATATATACATATATACAAACAAACAAACAAATACACCATAATAGATTCCCCCAGCTAGCTGAAAGAGGGGTAAGCACCCTAGGAATACCACAGAGGGGAAGGAGGGTGGGTAATCCTGACTGCAGATGCATACCTATCGGACATCTACATTTATGGTAGGTACAAAACTGTACTATGTCCTTCAAGGATGCATCTGCAGTCATAACATACGGGTAGAATACCATAGCCAAACTGGGGGAGGAGGTACTAAGATAAGGATGGTGTAGTTAAGATCCCCTGTAAAACTGCAGTAGCAAAGCCTGCTCGGGATCTGGAGTATAAAGGTAGATTATAATGCTTGGCAAATGTATGCACGGAGCTCCAAGTAGCAGCTTCTAAAAATGTCCTTGGCAGCCACCCCTCGTAGGAAAGCTGTAGTGGTGGCTGTGGCCCTTGTGGAATGAGGCCTGATATTTTCAGGAGCTGTCTTTCCATGAAAAGAGTAGCAAAAGCGAATGCAATTTCCTATCCATTTTGAAATTGTCTACTTGGAATTTGCTTTTCCTTGCACCCCAGTTGCATAGGCTACAAAAAGTTGGTCAGTTTTTCTGCTGGTTTTAGTTCTGTCCAGATAGTAGCGTAGTTGTCTGTGTATATCCAAGGTGTGCAAGAGTTTTTCTCCTTTGTTCTGTGGGTTAGGGAAGAACGTAGGCAAATGAATAGCTTGGTTCAAGGATACCCTGGATACCACCTTTGGCATGAAAGCAGGATTGGTTCTCAGAGACACTCTATCCTGGTGAAAAATAAGGAAAGGCTGTACTGCCATTAATGCCTGTAACTCGGATACTCTTCTTGCTGAAGTGATTGCCAGAAGGAAAGCAGTTTTCCAAGATAAAAACTGTAAGTCTGCTGATGCTGCTGATTCAAAAGGAGGTAGTGTCAATTTTTCTAGCACAAAATTGAGATCCCATGCAGGTAGAGGGGGTCTCCTTGGAGGTTAACATTTTTGATCCCTCTCAAAAATTGTCTGAGTAGAGGGTGAGAGAGGATAGGAGGATCCATATTGTATTCTGCTGAAATTGCTGAGGCATGAATCTTAATGGAAGAGTAAGACAGGCCATTGTGGAACAATTCTGCTAAGTATACTAGGATGTGTGCTAGGTTTGCCACTGTGACATCTGTGCCCTTTGATGTGCTCCAAATGAGGAATCTCTTCCATTTAGATGAGTATGCCTTCCTTGTGGAGGGTCTGTGAGCCTCCAGGATAATGTCCTTGACCCTCTGAGAAAAGACAGTTTGGTTTGGTTTTAAGCAATTTTCCAGGCAGTTAGTTGCAGTGTTTTCAAGTTTGGATGCAGGGTCTTGAAATTGTTCTGCGTTAGAAGAAGAGGCCATAGGGGTAGAGGCCATGAGTTCGCCTGAGACATGCTTCTCAGTAGCGGATACCAGTGTTGTCTTGGCCAGTTCAGAGCTATTAGTATCACCTTTGGCTGTTCCTCCCTGATCTTCAGTAGAACCTTGTACATCAATGGGAGAGGTGGGAATGCATACACTATTAGGGCATTCCAGCTGAAAGAGAGAGAGTCCACCCTCCAGGCTTGTGGGTGGTATGTCCTTGAGCAGAATTTCTTCAGTTGGTGGTTGAGAGGGGAGGCGAACAGATCTATCTCTGGCAATCCCCATTTCTTTGTTATGAGAGTTTGAAGATGTCTGGATGCAGCATCCATTCGTGAGCATCCGTGGTAGTCCTGCTTAAGCTGTCTGCTAGTGAATTCTCTTTTCCTGGTACAAATATGGCCTGCAGCTGGATATTGAGATTCAGGCCTAGGTTCCACAGATCCATCGCCATCCGGCATAGAGGGTAGGAATGCGTGCCTCCCTGTTTGTTTATGTACCACATGACCGTGGTGTTGTCTGTCCTTATCAGCAGATGTCCTTGCTGGAGGAATGGTTTGAATGCCTCGATTGCATGCTTCACTGCCAGCATCTCCTTTTGGTTTATGTGCAAGTTTAGCTGTCCTGGAAGCCATAGTCCTTGGATACATTTGTCCTCCATGTGTGCTCCCCATCCTAGGTCTGAGGCGTCCGTGGTGATGGTCTGCCTTGGTTTTGGTTTGTTGAAAGGCAACCCTCTGTTGGACTGGCAGGCCTGAGCCCACCACAGGAATTCCTTTTGAAGGCATGGAATGATTGGTATCATGGTTTCTAGACTGTGTCTGTGTTGAGACCATACATTCCTTAGGTACCATTGTAATTTCCTCATATGCAGCCTGGCATGTGGGATCAAGATTATGCAGGATGCCATGAAACTCAGGGCCTGCAGGACTTTCCTTGCAGTAAGCTGAGTTTGTCTTGTCAAAGTCATGAAGTAATGTGGAAGTTGTTTTTGTTTTTCTTCTGTGAGAAAAGCCATCTGAGTTGTTGTGTCCAGATCCGCACCCAAAAAGGTTATCCTTTGGGATGGCACTAGTCTTGACTTTTGGATGTTGACTGTGTATCCCAAGGCCTGTAGCAGGTGTATGACATAGGCCAAATCCTTTATCAATTTTGTCTTGTTGTCCGCTTGCATTAGGCAGTCGTCCAGGTATGGGTAGATTTGAATTCCCTGAAGTCTGCAATGTGCAACTACTGATGCCAGGCATTTCGTGAATACTCTGGGCGTAGTAGATAAGCCAAAGGGTAATGCTGAGAATTGATAATGCTCTGATCCTGCAAGAAATCTGAGGTGTCTTCTGCAATCTGGTCAGATAGGGGCGTGCAGGTATGCCTCCTTGAGATCTAGAGTCACCAGCCAAGACTCCTTGCCCAACATGGGAAGAAGTTGCTGTAGGTTCAGCATTTTAAATTTTGGTACAATGAGATATGTGTTCAGTGCGGACAAGTCGAGAATAGACCTCCATTGGGTTTTTTTTCTTGGTACAAGGAATAGTCTGGAGTAAAATCCTTGGCCTTGTTCCATAGATGGTACCCTTTCTATCGCTTTCATCTGAAGTAAATTTTTGATTTGTCTTAAAGCCTCTGGCTTCTGGTTTGGTGGTAGGTGTGGCATTCCGCTCCTTTTTGGTAAAGTGTGGAAGTGAAACCTGTATCCTTTGTCTATTGTTTGCAATGTCCATGTGTCCTTTGTAATGCAATGCCAGTTTTTTGAGAATAAAGCCAGCTTTCCGCCCAAAGGAGCTTCCAGTTGTTCCCTGGTAGGCGGAATCAGAGTCAAGTCATTGTGTCTGTCCTGTGGAAGTGGTCGTAGTTGCAGCTGTGGCACTACTCCTCTGGTTGGCAGGCTGCCACTGACGGCCCCTATAGGCACCCTTTGATTGACCTCTGCCTCGAGGGCGTCTACTTCTGCCCCTCTGGGCTCTGTAGGTGTCTGGAAAGGACCAATTCTTGGAAGGCCAGTTTCTGCTGAACCTCGGAGGTTGGACCTGTAGAAATTCCTTTACTGTTTGCACAGATTTTGCTTTTTCTTCCACTTTCTTTAGAATCTCCTGTGCAGGGGAGCCAAATAAACTTTGTTTCTTCATTGGAGCATCTAGGAGCTTAGCCTTGACATGGTCTGGCAGGGATTGCTCTTTTAGCCAGGCATGCCTACGAATTACTGCCCCAGTCATAGCTGATCTAAATGAAGCCTCCAGTGCATCATAGCCACATTTTAAGAAATGATTACTGACCTGCTGAGAGTTGTGTACCAAATCCTGAAGGGATTTACTGTCTTAAGGTTCTGGAGAAGAAAGCTTCTTATTCAGCTGATCTAACAAATATTCTTGGTACTGTATCATATGGAATTGACAGTTTAATGCCCTGGTAGAAAGAGTAGCAGATGTATAAACCTTTTTACCCCATCTCTCTAATGCTCTAGACTCTCTTTCAGAGGGTAGGGGATTTTTGGCAGTGGTAGCTGCAACACCTTTTGGGCCCTGTGAAATAGTTTCTGGGTCTGCAGCATGGGCTTTATACAGGTGGAAGTGAGAATCCGGAACCCTGTAATATGAATATGCTTCACCTCAAAAAATCTAGATCCCTTAGAACCACAAGGGCGGGAGACTTAAACCTTGACACGGTTATTAATAGAACATGCTGGAGGGACAGATTCATCACCCAGAGACTCCCTATGCTGTGGAACAAAATCCCGGTACATGTGAGGCAGAGCACCTCGCTGGCCTTGTTCAAGAGGAATCTTGACCAATGGATGGGGGATCGCAGATATACCCCAGGGATTACTTCAGTGTCACTGCTTGACAGAGGCACAGCAAAATAATAGGCATAGTTTTATTCAAACTAAAGGGGTGGCGAAAGCCAAATAACTATGGGCTAGGCTTATAAATGCCCTTGGGCAGATAGCCTAGTATGAACCTATGAACCTAATCTGTCAGGTTTGGCAGGGGCCGGGGGAAGAGAATCAAGTGCAGAACTAACATCATCAATTACAGTTAGCACTGGTGGTATGGCTAAGGGCCTATGCTGGGGCAAATGTAAAAAAGTCCTTAGTCTTTTTCTAGAATCAGAAAAATCCTGTCCCTGCCATTGAAAGTGTTCCCTCATAGAGTGCAAGGTCTCCCCAAAGGAAAATTCTTCAGGAGGGGAGGCCGAAGGAATAGAATCTTCAGCATCTGAATCCTCATAAGGAGAATAGGCCCCTTCCTGATGGGTCTGACAAATCAGATCCATCCGTGGAGTAATTAGAGGAGAGAGGTTCAGAGGGTTCAGTCCTAGGCCTTTTGTCTGGTGGAGGATGTGAGGCCCTGTCTGGGTGAGGTTGGGAACCCCTAATCAAGGATATAAGATCCTCAGCAAGACTGAGAATCTGAGAAGTTGAAGAAGGCCTCTGAGAAGTAGATTTGGCAGGTAAAGCTTTTGAAAGTTTGGCAGCTTTAGCCCTGGAGAAGGCCTTAATAGACATAGAAGCTCGGGGCCTAGCTGCCCCACGTGCAGGTGTAGAAGTGTCCAATGGAATGGTGTCGGACAAATCTTGAGCGCTAGCTTCGGTAGGGATTTCTGAAGCCGACTCAGCCGGGGCCTCTCTGGCCTCGGTTGTCGGAGGTATGGATTCTATCGTAGTAAGAATCGAGGGCTCGGTTTCAGCCGAAACCGAGACACTCGCGGTAGGCCTAGCCGTGGTTTCAGCCGAAACCGCGGGCCGCGTGTGTCGGTCCTTTTCCCTGTGTTTTTTGGCCAAATGCGTAGTCGGAGTCTCCGACGGCATTTTATATGCAAAAGCGGATCCGAAAAATTCTTCTGCAAACTCCGACCGACGTCTAAGAGTCCGTCGGTTGAAGGAGGCACAGGCTAAACAAGCTGATACGTCGTGGTGTGGGCCTAAGCAAGGAAGGTAGTAAGAATGGAAATCCTTATGAGGTATTTGTTTCCCACAAGTTAAACAATTATTTACTTTGTCTGACATCGGCTGAGGCAAGAAAGGGTCCCCAACGGGGTACTTAGCTTTTTGAAGTCTTCGGTAGCTGAAATCTCTGGATCTGACCGACCGGCACTTGCGAACAGCTTCTGCTTTCGGGCACCGCGCGGCAAGAAAGACTGAGGAAAATGGCGTCGGCTGATGCCTTTATACCCCAGAAGCTCTGACGTCAGGGAAAGTGCGACATCAGCCGAGGCCAGACCCAGACTTTGGAATCCAGCCGACCGAAGGGCTGCCTGAGGCAGGACAACCCATATGTTATGACTGCAGATGCATCCTTGAAGGACATCCACCTTTCCCTCGTCTATGGCCTTAGTAACTGTCTCGAAGAAGTCAACCAGGTTTAGTAGGTATGATCTGCCTTTAACAAAGCCAAATTGGGTCGGGTCAAGTGTTTGGAGGTTCCCAATGTCTTTAACGAGTTCCATGATGATGCTCCATAGCCTTGCAGACCAGGCTAGTCAGGCTTATGGGGCGATAGTTACCCGGGTTAGTTGTGGATCCTCCTTTGTGGAGCAGAATAAC
Source organism: Protopterus annectens (assembly GCF_019279795.1). Lineage (NCBI taxonomy): Eukaryota > Metazoa > Chordata > Ceratodontiformes > Protopteridae > Protopterus > Protopterus annectens. Next base: position 481,628,302 of record NC_056734.1, read on the forward strand.
CATTGCTGTGCACCATTCTATGGGCACGCAGCCTGTGGAGAGGTGGAAGTTGAACACCGTGTTTAGGTAGGAGGTTAGTTCGTTCTGTAGCTCATGCAAGACACAGCCTGGGACACATCTGGCCCCATTGATGCTGTGTTTTTGGCTTTTGAAAGGGCTGTTTTCACCTGTGCTTCTGTGATTTCTGGGACACTACACTTTTCCGGTATTGTTGTGGGCCGTTTTGAAGGTGAGAGGGAGGTGAAGTTTGCACTGAATCTATCTGCCAGTATGTTGGCAATATCAGTAGGTTCAGTATATTTTGTGCTATTTTGCACCATCTCAGAGCATATCTGCGAGTTGCCACTTAGATTTTTGACATAGCTAAAGAAGGCTTTGTGGTTATCTTTAGAGTCCTTGGCTATTTTTCTTTCGAAGTTAGCCTTGGATGATTTTATGAGGGACCTTAGTTTCTTACTGATACTGATCAGAGATGTCTTTCCTTCTAGGGATTTTCTTTTTCTCTGAACTAGTTTCCTCCTTTTGTTGTATAACCTGTTTATGGCAGGGGTCCACCAGACTGGTTTCCTTCTCTTAGGGGAGTGAGTCTTAGTTTTGCTAGGGATGGCACGATCCATGCATCCTTGTAGGTGCTCATAGAGTGCAATTGTAAAGGATTCTGCATCTTGGGCAGTGTTATCCTTTAGTGTGGGGGCTGTGAAACTTACCACCTCTGACTTAAGTAAGGTGAAGTTTGCTTTAGAAAAATTTTTCACTGTGGTTTCCTTGGTTGGGGGTGGTGGTGGGGTGTGGACATCCAGGGTGATTAGTTTATGGGTCTGATTTAGCCAGTGATAGGTTGACCTCCGGTACGGACCACCTGTCGCCCATGTTGGTGATGACCAGGTCCAATATGTTGTGGCCTCTGGTAGGGGAGTTTACCAGCTGATCCAGGGCATTTGAGCTGATAAACTGTAGGAAGCGCTGAGCCTGGGAGTTGTACTCAAGTAGTTTTCCCAGTTAATGGTAGGGTCATTGAAATCTCCCAAGATCAGGGTGTTCGGTAGGACCTTCATGTTTTCCAGTGTCTCCAGAAAGGCGCAGTGGTGGTCCTGGGTCATGGAGGGTGATCTGTAGCAGGCCACAATTTGCATTGCAGACCTGCCCAATGTTAGCTGCACATGGATGATCTCAGAGGTATCATGCTGCACCACTAACCTGGAGGTGTTGGTATCCTTGATGAATATGGATACACCCCCTCCTTTTGTGTTTCGGTCCGTGTTCTGTGGCCGAAATGTGTGGGATAAGTTGCAGCCCAGTAGTGCTGGAGTGCTCTCTGTAGCCTTGAACCAGGTTTCAGTTACTGCACAGATGTCGACGTTCTCCATACTTAGCAGTGCTTCGAGCGCATGCATTTTGAGATTTAAACTCCTGGCGTTGAGTAGCATAACCCTCAGTTTTTTGCTTGTGCTGTTTACAGAGGTGGGTTTGAATTTTGAGCCTTGCCTAAAAAAGGCACTATGGGGGCAGCAGGAGCCTTGGCCAGTATTCGAAAGCCAAGGGGTGACAGGTGCAAGCCGTCTCTTGAGAAGTAATGCGGCTTGTAGAGCATGTCATCCCAGGCTGACAGACACTGGATCCCCTTTGAATGACACCAGAAGCTTACCCAATTGTTGAATTTGATCATTTTTTCTTTATACTGAGGTATCATTCTTGGTCAGGGCAGGATGCTACTCAGGGTCAGGGTCATACCCGCCTGGGCTACATGATCAGAGAGCTCTTCCATGTCTCTTTTCATGTAGTCCAGGGAGGTACGGCTCAGGTCGTTCATACCAACATGAACAGAGTCATATTTGTACTTGTTCTGGAGTGACCTGACTGCTTGTGTTATGTGGTGGATTCTGGCTCCCGACAGGCAGCTAACAGTAACCTTCTCCTTGTCCAGCCTAGTGTGTGGGACGTTAGTGTGCCTGACTATTGAGTCACCTTACCAAAGGTGAGACCACTGTCCACCTGTGTCCCTAAGTCTCTCATCACAGTTTTGGTGTTTAGTGTACTGCCACCTATGTGGTAATTCATGGGTACATGTTTTTTCCCAAAGGGGATAACTATACATTTCTTGGCATTAAGCTTGAACCCATGGCTCTGGCACCAAATAGCCGTTTCTGTAAGGCCCTTTTGTAGAATATCCACATCATTTGGGGATTCAATAATGGCTCCCAGTTTGCAGTCATCTGTGAACTTTGTTAGCCAGAGTCCCTTAGTGTTGGCCTGTACTTCAGAGAAGTAGATACCAAACAAGAATGGTCCCAGGACTGAACCCTGAGGTACTCCACTTGTCTGGAACTGGATTTTGAGTCGGCTACTTCTACAGCCTGGGTTCTGTCAGTAAGCCAGTTGGCAGTCCATTGAGTGACTTAGGGATTTATGCCCAGCTTAGTAAGTTTATCTATGATTCCAGAGTGGGGATGGTGTCGAAGGCCTTGGCGAGGTCCAAATAGGCTGTGTGGACCACCTTACCCTCGTCCACAGCTCTGGAGACTGATTTGAAGAAGTCAATCAGGTTCAGGAGACAAGATCGGCCCTTCACGAACCCAAACTGGGTGGGATCCAGTGTTTGAACGTTGTTAAATGTCTTTGTTTATAAGTTCCATGATAATGCGTTCCATGCCCTTGCAGATCAGGCTCAAACTGATGGGACGGTAGTTCCTGGGATCAAAGGTGGATCCCCCCTTGTGGAGTGGGTTAACTGTAGCTGTGCGCCACTCGGTGGGCACGAAGCCTGAGGTGAGGCTATGATTAAACATGACACTTAGTTGAGGTGCCAGTTCATTTTGTAGTTCATGTAGTACACAGCCCGGGATGTCATCTGGTCCCATGGATGCTGTATTCTTAGCTTTGGAGAGTGCGGTTTCTACCTGTGTGGCCGTGATTACTGGAATTTGGCAATCTTTTGGTATTGAGATGGGCCCTTTAGGGGGTGAGAGGGGGGATAAAGGTGGCACTAAATCAATCTGCCAGGATATTGGTAATATCCTTGGGATCAGCATATTTAATGCCATTCTGTTGTAGCTCAGAGCATATCTGAGCATTGCCATTTAGATTCTTGACATAACTATACAATGCCTTGTGGTGATCTTTGGAATCTTTGGCAATTTTATTTTCGTAACTAGCTTTGGAGGATTTTATGAGAGATCTCAGCTTCTTATTGAGGCCTGTAAGGGAGTTTTTTGCATCCTGGGATTTTCCTCTTTTCTGCAACAGTTTCTTTCTTCTGTTGTATAGTTTGTTTATGGCAGGGGACCGCCAGATTGGTTTTCTTTTTTGGAGGAAAGCATCTTGGTTCTATTTGGGATGGCGCGATTCATGCACAAGTGGATGTGCTCATACAGTGCCTTAGTGTAGGATTCAGAAGTCGAACTTTCAGCTCCCGTCTGCATGAGTGTCATGACGTTTGTCACTTCTGACTTGAGTAGCATGAAGCTGGCTTTGGATAAGTTTTTTTACGGAGGTTTCCTTACTGGGGGGTGGGATGTGGATGTCAATGGTGATTTGCTTATGGTCATACCTGACCAATGAGGGGGTGACCACTGGTGTAGAACATCTATCTCCCATGTTGGTAATGACCAGGTCTAGGATACTAGAGCCCCTGCTGGGACAATGGATTAGTTGATCCAGGGCGTTGGAATTTATGAATTCCAAGAACCGTTGGGAAAAGGTGTTGGTACCCGAGTAGTTTTCCCAGTTAATGGCAGGGTAGTTGAAATCACATAGTAAAGGTGTAGTGAGAATCTTGGTGGATGGTGGGGGATCTATAGCAAGCTACAATTTGGATTGCAGTCTTACCTAGTGTTAGTTGCACCTGGAGAATTTCAGATGCCTTGTGTTGGGTAACTAGCCTGGAGGTGTATATCCTTGGTGAATATTGACACTCCTCCACCTTTAGTGTTTCGGTCTTAGTTTAGTGGCCGAAAAGTGTGGCAATAGTTGTAGCCTGGTATTGCAGGGGTGCTCTCTGGAGCCTTGAACCAGGTCTCAGTTACACAACATATCGATGTTCTCCATTTTTAGGAGTGCCTCCAGAGAGTGCATTTTGAAGTTTAGACTTCTAACATTGAGTAGCATTACCTTACGATTTTGCATGCTTGTATCTGTTACAGTGGTGGTTTTGTCCTTTGAAAGCTGCCTAAAAAAGGCACTATAGGAGTGGCAAGAGTTTTAGTCAGTAACCTGAATCCCAGGGGTGACCGGTGCAGACCATCTCTGGCAAAACATTGTGGTCTGTCGATCAAGTCGTCCCAGGCAGACAGATACTGGATCCCCTTTGAATGACACCAGAAGCTTAGCCAATTGTTGAAGTCAATAATTTTTCCCTTATACTGTGGTATCATTCTGGGCGAAGGCAGGATGCTACTCAGGGCTAAGGTCATACCTGCCTGGGCCACATGATCTGAGAGCTCTTCCATGTCTCTTTTCATGTAGTCCAGGGAGGTATGTCTCAAGTCATTCACTCCAACAAGGACAATGACAGTCGTATTTGTACTTGTTGTGGAGTGACTTGAGTGCATGCATTATGTGGCGGATCCTGGCACTCGACAGGCATCTGACTGTAATTTTCTCCTTGTTCAGCCTAGTGAGTGGGACATCAGTGTGCCTGACTATAGAGTCACCTATGACTAAAGTGTTTGGTACGTTGTCTTGCCTTAGGGGCTGTTGTTGGGTGGCACACTGGTGTTGTGAGCTATGTGTCACTTTGGTTGTGATTGGTGTTTGCGTTTCAGCTTTGGAGGTCCTTGTTGCTTGGGCAGGTTAATGTTAAGGGCCTCCACATGTGTGGGTTGTGTTGCTATGTGTGAGTGTTGAAGTGCTATGTGTTGCTTGAGGTGTAGTGCAGGTGTTAACCTTCTCCACTTGACTGTCTAGCACAATCTTGGCTGGAGAGAGCTTTGCTTCCAGTTTGGCTATGTAAGTGCATCTCTTGCAGGTTGTAGTGCTGGGTGGTAGGAGGAGAGGTTTGTCTGTGTACATGAGGCAGTTGCTGCATTGCCCCAGTATGCCCAGATTAACCAGGTGGACAGGAGGAATCACCGGACGCTGACCCTTGGACATGCCTGTTTAGGTACTTTTTTGTAAAGTACGGTACTCTTACCTTTGCATTTAGTTGTTGTTGTGTCTTTCGGCTTTTCCCGGTTATGGGTTGCCACAGCGGAACTCCGGTCCGCTAATGATTGGCAGTAGATTTTTACGTGCCAAGTTGCCAGCCCTGACGCAAACCTTCAACAAAGGTACGCCCATCCATGCATGTCTCCACACAGAAGACGCTCTAGCTGAGAATCGAACAAGACAACGTCTGCCTACGATTAATTTCTCCTTATTAACAAGGAGAGTTGAGTGCTTGTTCATAGGTTCATAGATTAGTACTAAGCTAACTGCCCTTGCGAGCCATTTTAAGCCTAGCCAATTATCCCTTGGTGAGACTCAAACCCTGTACCTTGTATTTGTAAGGCAAACACCTTAACCATTAGGCCACCCTCCCAACCCTTGTATCAGTTTAAGGCTTCCTAGTGCTTTCCAGCAGGTTCTAGAGCAAGTGCTAGTCACAGGGGTTCAGATTTTAGTGCTACTACTGAGAAACCAGCTAGTTCTAAGGGAAAATTTCAAGAGCAGACTTTCTGGCACCTGGAATAGTTTAACCGTAGCCTCGTGGTGCTGCACGATGCAAAAAATACGCAAACACACACGTTTTTAAGCCAGAAAATTGAAAGAAACAGAAATCAGCCCAAAATGGCTAATTAAATTCTCATCCAGCTGGTATTGTAAATCCACAACTTGAACCACGTAGTCAACATCTGTCTTACAGTAATGTTCTTCAAACCTTCCACATTCAGTTTTGATTTCTTCCTTTTCACCTGCTTCTTTTCTCTACCTTCTATGTTGTAAATATTGTGCCTTTTTCTGTAGACTAAAGGTTTTCTGATAGAAAAATATCATCATTCCCTGAAACCTGTGTGTTACATTTTTACTAAGCATTCTCTTTCCTTTACAGTCATTAATCAGTTTCCTTTTCTTCCTTATTTGTTGTGAACTTCTTCCTTTTTTTCTTTTGTGTTTCCTTCTAAACAAACTGGATCCTCAGATTGCTGAATACTTGCATCCAGAATTCCAAAGTTAACAGGGGCTGAATGATCTTTGCAGACAACAGATGCATCATTTCCTACGTGTTCTATTTGTTCTATGCCTAACATTAATTATTTCATCAGTCCAGTCATTAATATATGAAATAACAGTTCTCAAAGCAATGCCAATTGCACAAGTGCAATCATCATCACCAAGTCTTGATTTACTTCCAACAATGGTAAGCAAATCATCCAACTTTTGACATGAGGGACACAGATCACCAGTGTTATAAGCTGTTGCCTTTAAATACTCTGCATTTACAATGCATAAGGTATCTCTGCATTAGCAAATCATTAACTGCATACTCATTTAAGGAATCCATAGTCAAGTTTCAAACGAATAAAATATTGCAAAACAAAAGAATAATCAAAATCAGTAACCATAGAATCCAAAGAGAACTTAAATCAACTTCTATGACAAAAAATAAATAAATCACACCAGCAATATACAACTACATAATAAAAGTACAGTAAAGCTGTTCTGGCCATACAAGTAATGCAAGCCAGAAAAAAGTTGTAACTCTTTAACGTTGCATATGAAGGCATGCAGTACCTTCTGCTCACTATCGCTCACAGTCAAACTTCTTTTTAACAGTAAAGAATAAATCACAAACCAGGGTAGGATTGTTTAGATATGCTCAGGATTTTCCTCTCTGCGGTCTGTTTAAGTTTATTGCTGTCTAGGCCCCTTGGGGCAGCTAGAGCTTGCCCGTCTAAAACCTATTCCCTTCTAACAGGCAGTGAAATTAAAGGTAAAACAACAAAATATGAATCAAAGTACAAATTATTAACAAGTTGTCCCTCCCTACATACAAACAGTGAAAAACAGTGATAACAAATAAATATAAATTCAAATAAAACTTTTCTTACCAGTCAACTCCACAGTAAATCACAAACTAAAGCAGGATGGTTTAGATATGCTCAGCAATGACATACACAGGAGTTTCAGACTTCATATCCTTCAGGAAATGCGTGCTAACACAAAACCTGTTACTCTAGCAACTTTCTAAATTTATAAAAGCAACACTTTAAATGTGTTCCTATTTTGGGCCTTTGCCACCCCCCTCCCCCAATTACTTTTTTGGCTTTGTCCAGACTTCTTGTGCTTACTGGGTGAGAGCTATGGCTACATATGAAGAAACCATACCTTGGATTTCTACATCTATGCTGCAAGAAATAATAATGCTAAAAGTTGTCAATTTTAACCGGTGGGAACATAAACCAAACTCTTTCATAGATCAATTGGAATATTCCAAATACCAACCCACTGTACGATGCCCTAAGTAAATTTAATACAGTTTTCCTCAACCTCCTAAATAACCCTGCACCCATAGAAATAAAAGAATAAAAACAAACATAAGTTAGCTTTCCAGGTCAGAAAAAAAGTTTGGAAAGAAAAGCTAACACATAAAATTCCACAAAATTTCCAACATTATAGACCGCTCGACAATCAGAATTTAGACAAAAAAATATTACAGCAATATTCAAAATAATAGCACAATCACAAAACATTCTGGTAAACTATTATAAATACTGCATCCTGACCAAAAACACAATCCTAAACCCTCTCCAAACAATACACCACTTGAAACTGCTATACAATTCAACTCTTATTTTACAGACAATATAACATTCATTATTAAAGACTAATGCACTGTCCAACAACCACAAACCAGTACTTCCACATTCACCTTAAAACCTGTCACTACAGCCTATACAACACGACTCTTAGCAAACTGAAACCATGATCTACTTCTGTTGATAACCTACAAAGTGGATACCTTAAATTGGCAGCTAACAGTATTACCTATTCAAACTATTACAAAAATGCCAGGAGAAAAATGTTTTCAAACTATCACCGTTTATTAACTTTAAGCACAAAATAAAAAACGTTTTTCGTTCCACTAAATTGCGAAACTTCTTCAGAAAAAAAGCGCTCTACTCATGAACACAATTATATTTATAACCTTTTAGGTATTACTTACTAAATTTTGGCACAAAAAAATACATCAATTAAGGATTGATTTACTTAAAGTTATCTTAACCCATAAAATAATCCTAACCCATAAAAAACTGTGTATTCATTTAAAATGTATTTAAACTTCTCAAATCAATAAACACAATCTAAACAGATGCAAGCACATAAAACCGAATAAATACAAGCAAAAAAACTATTTTAAAATTATTGTCTTATGAAATATTCTATAAATGCATAAAAGAAAACTTTACTTTATAAATGCATAAATATAACCGTCAAAATGAAATACCAAATATATATAATTTAAATATATAGATTTATGAAATTTATAAATTATGAAATTTATAAATTATAAATACCCCCACCCCGCTAAAAAGCATAAATTTATAAATATAGATATTCTGTTTATCTTATCAGACTGGGTTAGGATTATTTTATGGGTTAAAATACCCCCACCCCGCTAAAAAGCATAAATTTATAAATATAGATATTCTGTTTATCTTATCAGACTGGGTTAGGATTATTTTATGGGTTAAGATAACTTTAAGTAAATCAATCCTTAATTGATGTATTTTTTTGCGCTAATACCTAAAAGGTTATAAATATAAGTGTGTTCATGAGTAGAGCGCTTTTTTTCTGAAGAAGTTTCGCAATTTAGTGGAACGAAAAACGTTTTTTATTTTGCGTTTAAAGTTAATAAACGGTGATAGTTTGAAAACATTTTTCTCCTGGCATTTTTGTAATAGTTTGGTCTACTTTTGGAGCAGTTTTTGGAGTATTACCTATTCAGTTTTCATCCTTATAAATATTTCCATTCAGGCATCCCATGTCCCTTTCATCTAAATAAACATCATTCTTCTCCACAAAAAATGGCACTTTAATACATATTACAAAATTTTAGGCCCATAGAGATCTTATTCCGCCAACTACAAAATATTACATAATTGTACTCAAAAAGCAACTACTAAAATAGCTCATTCAGGAAAAATCCTAACCCACAAGCAACACAATTTTCATCCATTTCATAGTAACCAATATCGCTCTTCAAGCCCTCATAGATATTGTCAACAAAGCCAGGAAAGGCAGCAAAATTCTGTCCTCCTTATTCCTAGACATATCCAAGGTCTCTGATATAGTTTATCATTGCCAACTCCTGCTTCAGATGTCTTCACTAGAACTGTCACCATCTACACTCCAATGGTGCCAAAATTACTTCACTGGTAGACATCAATCAGTGAAATGGCCCTCCATATTCTCCCCCTACCTCCAAATTATTATAGCAATAACCCACGCCTGGGTGTGGGTAATGCTAAATTTACCCACGGTTGGCGTGGTTTGGTCCCGAGGGCGAAGCGGAAGTGGGTTATTGCTATTATACCATGACTCGGGTACCAACACCTTTTCCCAACGGTTATTTAAGAAAAGAAACTATTACTTTTCTTAAATAATGGCATAGTATAATGCCTGTTTACTGCCCTTCCGCAGATGTCTGGCATCCGCGGCAGTTCTGATGTACTGCGCGCCTGCGCAGTACATCAGAGCTGTGGGCAAAAGCAACGGAGAAAGCAAGATCTCCGTTGTTTTTTGTAGCTATGTTAAATGAGTTTAACATAGAGACAGTTTAAAATAAGCAACGGACATCTCCGTTGCTTACTTTAAACTGTCTCGCTATGTTAAACTCATTTAACATAGCGAACACTAAAAAGCAACGGAGATCTCACTTTCACCGTTGCTTTTTAAAACATTGTCTCGCTATGTTAAATGGGTTTAACATAGCGAGACAGCTTTAAAATAAGCAACGGAGATCTTGCTTTCTCCGTTGCTTTTTTTTAAAACACTGTCTCGCTATGTTAAATGGGTTTAACATAGCGAGACAGCTTTAAAATAAGCAACGGAGATCTCCGTTGCTTATTTTAAAGTCTCGCTATGTTAAACCCATTTAACATAGCGAGACAGTATTTGTAATCGAGTTATACTAATGGAAAAAAGTCCGGGCGACCGGACCTTTTTCCATTAGTATAACTCGATTTACAACGGGCACGCTGGCCAATCAGCGTGCACGATTTGGGGGGATCATGGTATAATACCAGTGTTACACAGGGCTCCATACTTGGCTCCATCCTCTTTAATATTCTCATCAATACTTTCTATACATCCACCCAACATGCTTCACTAATACAGTACACAAAACGCCACACTCATATGTTCATCTGACAATCTAGCACATCTCCAACAAATCTTTCAAGAAGCTTTCACAGCTACCGAACAAGGTCTCCATAACACACAACTCATGCTCACCACCCCCAAAAAAACTATTAATTTTCTTCCCCAAATCACTGTTTCACAAAATAATGCTTCAAAATACTTTCTCTCTCTAAATAACACTACTACCGATGTTAAATCTCACAACAAAGCAATAGGAATGTAGTGGATGAAAATATTAAACTTGAAATGCATAAAAAAACTAGATGTACATTAGCCACACCTACCTCCTTCTGTCACTTCTCTACTGTGCTCCTATCTGAAGAAACTTCCAAGCTTCACTAAAAGCAAAACTAGAACAATGTTATTATAGAGTTATTTAACATCGACCCTATCTTTGCATGGCACTAAAAATTCTCAGATGGTTAGAACTTCACCACCATTTAACATACATGCAGCTATTTTTCACTTACATAATCATTCATTACCTCTCCATCTGTTCTGTACTAAATACAACAACACAAGTACATCTCTAAATGACTAAAAACCTGTACACAAACCATCTAAGTCTGCTGTTTACAGATTATACTTCTACCTTGTCACTAAATCATGGAACTCTATACTCAGATCCATTAGGTCAACTTCTTCCCTGCAATCAGTCATTCTTAAACACTTCCTGTCTCATGCATTCCTCTGTTCCTGCTCTACACCAGGCTGACATTAGCACAGTTATAATAAAAAATACCATCTCCTAACTACACTCAACCACCATTCTCACTCACCCTTTCCTCTATGCACTCCCCCTTATGGTAACAATTTATTTTATTTTTTATTTTACATTTGTTGACCGGGCTAGTCTAGCTGGATACATATCCATTTTCAGTAGAGGCCCGGGGAGAAAAGCTCCATGTGCAAAACAATATAGATAAAAAACAATAACAACATATAAAATGACAAAATAGTAAAGAAGAGAAATATAATAATAATAAAAATAAAAGATACACATTTTTAAATAAGGTCATGAAAAAGTCTAGAGAATAATATGATAAAAACATTTTAAGTAAGGTTTTGAAAAAAAAGTCATCATAGAATATATACAATGTATAGTGTGGAAGGCAGTTACCAATGTTGATAATAAGGAAATATATGTGAAGACTTATGAAGACTAAAGTCCCATGATTCAGAAAAAAGAAAATATAAATAAAAGGTTAGAAAGTGAATGGAAGTTGATGCAGGTGGTTAATGCTAGGGGATAAAGCAATTAGTTAGGGGTAATACAGGAACATAACCAGTGTTTTTTGAGATGAAGCTTGAGCTTCTTTTTGAAAAGTGTATGAGAGGAGAGAGTTACAGTTGGACTTTGCCCTTATTATCACTTACCTCTCTCCCTCCACTCATTCTCCCTTACTCTAATTTTAAACTCACTCTAACCTATCTTCCTGTCACATATTCCTCCTACCATCATTTCCCCCCTTGCTTTTCTCTTTTCAGTCTTCCCACCTTTATAACACTCTCAATTTCTACTGATTCCCATCTTCTCTTTTATGACTTTATTTTCCTCATCAAATCAAATCATACAACTGCTGTTCATATCAAGATAGACCTATATTATGCAAGCTTTACTCCTAGGCAATGTTCAAACTGAACTGTTACCACCCAGCTACAGTGCATACCAAAGCTTTGTTCCTGCACTGTAATGTTTACATTCTGGCCAATGTTAAACTGCACTGATACCTACTCATCTAGATTTCTCTGATATTATTACTGCTTAGTGTTTGGTGCTTTTCTTCTCAGGCCACCGCTGAAAATGGGCAACAATCCAGTTGGACTTTCCCAGTAAATAAATGTCAAATAAATAAAAAAAAAATCTGGATGGTGTGCAAAGACTAGGTTGGAGAGGACTGTGGAGCTTTGCATGTTGGGCATTGGGAGGTAGTGGGGGGGCCACCATGGGGCCCTCAACCTTGAGTGCCAGTTGACCCATGCCTAGCCATGGCAACCATGGTTAGAATTTGCTGGTGGTAGTTTTTTTTTTTTTTTACAGGGCAGTCCTACTTTGAGTGGTCCTGCCCTATGTGGGAAAAATACAATGAAAAATGCCCCCATATTTTAGAGAAAAAAAGTCTAACTTTTCTCTTGATATTGCAATTTACTAAGATGTTACCGTTTCACACATTCCAGTTACAAATGTCTACAACTACAATTCCATGACGGACTCTGTTTTGGCAGTGGAGTGGAAACTGGTATTTTGTATTATTCTGGTTGACCTAGCCTAAAAAAATTCTTACCATTTTCTGAAAATAGAAAAACATAGACATATACATCTCACTTTGGGTTTAATATGGCAATCCTACTTGTAGAAAAAAAATGTACCAAACAAGATGCAAGTCATAGCAAATAATTTATTCGACCGACAAGAAAAACTAGCACTAGTCATTCCAGTTAACAAGACTTCGTCTCTTCTGCGTTCTTTGTAGATGTGTACCTATTCTTGCAGCGTATTCACTTAAGCACTACAACCACGGGGCAGGTGTTGATCTCACATCTCGACAATCAACAAACAGGATCGAAATGCTCAGGACAGAGGTCCCACACCAAGGATATTTTAAATACTGGGACTACATAATTAAAAAATGCTAGTACATAAAAACATTAATAAACATGAGTTTTCAGAAGTAAAAGACGTCTCTCAATTTAAAGTCTGCCATTATTTGTTGACGGTAAACTTTCATCTTAAAACCAAGCACAAACTGCAAGAAGGACAGATCAAAATTCTAAGCTAGAATCAGAGATAGTTAAGGAGTTAAAACCACATACATCAAACTAGCTACAGACGGGCACTGCTGTACAAGATCGCAAAGCGACACTTTGTTAACACCTAAGACCAACTTTCTTTCACAAACTGCTAGATGAGATAAAACCAGAGCAAATACTCTACACATAAAGATGAACAACCTTGGCATGCACTATTTCTCTACTAAAATATTTTAAATATAGCTTACTTTTCAAGATGTTCTACAACTTTCTCAGCTGAACTTGACAGTTCGACGGTAAGAACCCTCTACCCAACCACTCCCCCGTGTTAAACCACGTAAGACGTAGAATATCAACAATGGACGCGCCTTGGGCTGTGAATAGTGTGTACATAAAAGTGATGGTTACTGGTTGACTATTAATAGTTTGGCATAAAGGAAGTATGGCTTCTTAATTTACGGATCCTCATATGTCAAAAGAGTAGTATCTGGACTTCCGCATAATGTTTCTTACAACAATCTGATTACTTTATTCGTGTTACTTCGGTCCTCCACGTCATTACGCGTTTCAGCGTATGAGCGTGAGTGAAAGCCGTGAGACTTCAACGTGTGTTGTTAAAGTTGGGTTTGCTCAACGATGACCCTTGCTTTTTATGTTGTTTAATTAGAGCTGCACCTCATAGTTCTCAGTCTCTTGGTGGAAGAGTTCTGGGTAAAACCATAAGTAATTGGGAGGACTAAGCTCCAAATTCGGACAAATGTTATTGTTATTATAAACTTAGAAAGTTGTTAGAATAATCGGTTTACGTCAGCATGTATTTTCTGAAAAATACGAATACTGAAATTCAAATTTCTGTCATTATTTAGAGACGACAGTCATCGGTGATGTATCCGAAAAACACAAGTTTTATGAGGAACAGATGAAAATTTGACGCAGAAATCTGTAGACATTCTGCGAAATGCTGGACAGTTGAGAGGTATGCTATGTCAGGTTCGCAGCCGTGGAGTTTTAATGAGGAAAGCAAAACAGTTCTATTGTGGCCTTCATATGAATGAACTATTGTCACTATAGCTACTTGAGTAATCACATGGCTTTGAAAGTTTTGCATTATTTAGGCAACACTTTTCAAGTGCGTATGATTTGTAGCTGTGTTTTCTCAGTTCTTAATAAAAGTTATGATTTTGTGCCAGAATGATGGTAACACAGCACAAATAGTGCTTTTGTGTGGGTGGAGAAATACTGACTACCCTTGCAAGATGTAAGAGAGAGGAATAGCACAGTACAACTTTGTGCTGGTGTAAATTAAGAAGAGTAGTTGCATGGACGTCTTCTTTATTAATTAATGTATAAAAGTGTTTCTAAGAAATCCGTCCTGTTTAGGAACAAACTGTTTAAAGCAATGTTGTGATTTTACTGAATGAGCTAATTATTTGTAGGAAAGGTCTGTTTGTTATACCGCATATACAAATGTCTCCTCATGTTATATGGGATTTATTTAAGGGAGTATATCATCACATAAAAGGTACTGCACACACAAATGTCTTTTCATGATATATGGGATTTATTTACGGTAGTGTATTGTCACAGAAGAGTGTGTGCTGTGTTAGCAAGTTACTTATAGTCCAGGGTTTGCGATCTTCAGCTTACATTTGATTGCTCTGTGACTAAGCAAATCACATAACAGGACAGTGCTCAAAGGCTGAGTCTAAAAAAAGCCCATGCAGATCAGTGCTCCTACCTGATTAACAAGTAAAATATAAAGCAAGTACACAGGAAGTGTTGTAACTAATTAAATGTAGTAAAATGTTTAATGTTGGCGTAAAGGTAATTGCTGGAAGGAAGCAAATGTTTTACATAGTAAGCTACTGTTTTCTTTAAAAAGTTGTTTATTTAAATAATGGCTGGCATAAAAATGACTGAAATGTGTTTGTAAGCAACCAAGTAACTACTAGCAAAAGTAGTCTGCACATTGTGACGGATTTATTTAGAGGAGGATAATTAGCACATGTAGTGATTGCAAGTGTCTACCTCTCGACTATCCTTTATTCTAACAAAAATGTAGAATTAACCCCAAAACAAAACGCATGCAACACATATCTCGCAAAGCCAGTGTGCCGAACAGTCACAGCTCTTAAGGCTAAACAACACTCCTGATACATTTGTAATAGGTGACTCTATCGTCAGGCACACTGACGTCCCACTCACCAGGCTGAACAAGGAGAAGGTCACGGTAAGAAGCCTGTCTGGCGCTAGGATCCGCCACATAACACAAGCACTCAGGTCACTCCAAGGCAAGTACAAATATGACTCTGTCATTGTCCATGCTGGTGTGAATGACCTGAGACGTACCTCCCTGGACTACATGAAAAGAGACATAGAGGAGCTCTTTGAGCATGTAGCCCAGGCTGGTATGACCCTGACCTTGAGTAGCATCTTACCCTCACCAAGAATGATGCCACAATATGAAGACAAGATGATAAATTTCAACAATTGGCTTAAGTATTGGTGTCGTTCAAAGGGGATCCAATGCCTGTCAGCTTGGGATGATATGCACGACAAGCCACGATGCTTTGCTAGGGACGGCTTGCACCTGTCACCCCTGGGCTTTCGGATATTGGCAAAGGCTCTTGCTACCCCCATAGTGCCTTTTTTAGGCAAGGCTCAAAAGACAAATCCACCTCCATAGGTATCACAAGGGATAAGAAACTAAGAGTAATGCTACTCAATGCCAGAAGTCTAAACCTCAAGATGCACGCACTCAACTCTCCTTGGCATGGAGAACATCGATATCTGTGCAGTAACAGAAACCTGGTTCAGGACTCCCGAGAGCACCCCAGCACTACCAGGTTATACCTCATACCATTCTTTTCGGCCCCAAAACTTGGACCGAACCACAAAAGGAGGGGGAGATCGATATTCAAAGATACTCACACCTCCAGGTTGGTGGCAAAGCACGAAGCATCAGAGACTATCCATGTGCAACTAACTGGGTAAAACTGCCTTCCAGTTTATAGCCTGCTACAGACCACCCTCCCAAACCCAGGAACCCCACTCGGCCTTCCTGAGAACACTGGAAAATATGAAGGTCTCTCCGAACACCATTATATTGGGCGACTTCAACTACCCAAACATAGATTGGGAGCATTACTCTAGCTCCAACACCCTTGCCCAAAGGTTCCTAGAATTCATAAACTCAAATGCTATGGAACAACTTGTTACCACTCCCACAAGAGGGGAAAACATACTGGACCTGATCATCAGCAACATGGGGACTCTATGCTCCAGACCAGAAGTGTATCCCTCACTGGTAAGATACCATAAACTGATCCCACTGGATATTCACATCCCGACCCCACCCCCTGCCCAGAAAACCACAGTGAAAAACTTCTCTAAAGCAAATTTCACACTCCTCAAAACCGAGGTGGAATCCTTCAAAGACCCCGGGCCTGTGGAAAATACGGCCCAGACCGCAGAATCCTTTATAAATGCATTCTATGAACACCTTCAGGAATGCATGGATCATGCAATCCCAAATAAAACCAAGACCCAATCCTCCAAAGGCAGACGACCTGTCTGGTGGACCCCAGCCATAAACAAACTATACAATAGAAGGAGGAAGCTACTACATGATAGAGCAAAATCCCAAAAAGGGAAGACATCTCTGATCAGTATTGGCAAAAAACTAAGGGCACTCATAAAATCGTCAAAGGCCAGCTTCGAGAGAAAAATTGCACAGGACACTAAGGATAATAACAAGGTTTTCTTTAGTTATGTTAGGAACCTGGGTGGGAATTCCCAGATATGCTCAGAATTGGTCCAAAATGACAAAAAATACACTGATCCCACAGACATTGCCAACATCCTAGCTGACAGGTTCAGCACAAACTGCCCCCCCCCTACCAAAAGGGCAAATATCTATCCCAGAGTGCTGCCCCCCTGACATTTCAGATGCTCAGGTGGGAGCCGCCCTCTCCAAAGCAAAAAACACAGCATCAATGGGGACCAGACAGTGTCCCAGGCTGCGTCCTACATGAACTCCAAGAAGAGCTAAACCCAAACATAAAACTACTGTTCAATCTCAGCCTTACTACAGGATATGTACCCAAAGAGTGGCGTACAGCAACAGTGGTCCCTCTCCACAAAGGTGGTGCCTCAACAGACCCTGGAAACTTATCGCCCCATAAGCCTGACTAGCTTGGTCTGCAAAGCTATGGAAAGGATCATCATGGACCTCATAAATAAAGATATTGGGGACCTACAGACACTGGATCCTACCCAGTTTGGCTTTAAGGGCAGATCCTGCCTCTTAAACCTGGTTGACTTCTTTGAAACAGTCACCAAGGCCATTGACGAAGGGAAGGAGGTCCACACAGCCTATCTAGACCTCGCAAAAGCCTTTGATACGATACAATACCCTACTCGGGCATTATAGATAAGCTCACCAGCTTAAATATAAACCCCTATGTCACTAGATGGGTTACAAACTGGCTCAAGGACAGAACCCACATGGTTAGAATTGCTGGAGCCATGTCAGACTCCAAACCAGTTACAAGTGGCGTCCCATAAGGCTCAGTCCTGGGACCTCTCTTGTTTGGTATATATTTCTCGGAGGTACAGGCCAACATGGAAGGACTGTGGCTGACCAAGTTCGCAGATGACTGCAAACTGGGCGCCATAATCGACTCTCCAGCCGACACAAGCATCCTCCAAAAGGGCCTCATAGAAACAGACAACTGGTTCCAGAGCCATGGCCTCAAGCTAAACGCCAAAAAGTGTATAGTCATCCCCTTTGGCAAAAACAGTGCCCACAAATTACCACATAGGTGGTAATCCATTAAGTACAGAAGAAGTAATTGGGGACCTGGGGACCCAAGTTGATAGCAATCTCTCATTTGACAACCACGTGGCCAAAGTGGTTAGAAAAACATTTTATATAGCCCACCTAATCATGAAGGGATTCACATCTAGATTAGGGGAGGTCATCGTGCCTCTTTACTCATTCCTCATCAGGCCCATAATCGAGTACAATGCCCCTTTTGGGATGTACCTTACCAAACACCTGCAGCAACTGGAAAGACTCCAAAAGTACCTCACCAAGAGGATCAAAGGACTCAAACAGATGCCATATGCTGCCCAGTTAAAGAAACAACAGCTCTACTCTGTGGCATACCGCCTGCTCAGGGGTGACCTGTGCCTGACGTATAAGGCCATGTCCAACCCGGAATTAAGGGACATATGCCGCACCTCAAAAAATCCAAATCCCATCGAGCTACACGCTCGAGAGACTTGAACCTCAGCAATGAAATAAATAGGACATGCTGGAGGGACAGATTCATAACCCAGAGGCTCCCTTCACTCTGGAATAAAATCCCAGTCCAGGTTAGGCAGAGTCCCTCATTGATTCTCTTCAAGAGGAGTCTTGATGAGTGGATGGGACATCGTAGGTTTACCCCGGGTATCACTTCTGTGTCACTGTTAGACAGAGGCACAGTATACTAACCTCGAAAAAGGTCATAGCAAAATTAATTTAAAATGGGTGGCGAAAGCCAAACATACTCTGGCTAGGCTTATAAATGCCCTAGGGCAGATAGCCTAGTATGAACCTATGAACCTAAATCTGTGGGTTTTCTTAAATACAGGATGATTTGTTTCATGTCAGCAAATGTTAATTATTCCTAGACTTGCTTTACGTTAAAAATGCATGGTAAAGTAATCTTATTTTTATCGGGTTTTAACATCAGTAGTATTTAATTTATGGCCATGATTATTTTTGACTCTGGCTTTTTAATTTGAGATTGAATTTAGAACAATTTCCGGGAGCATAGAAGCAGTCATGAAAGTGCTGGCTGTACTAATGATGTGGGGACCTTTTGATTTATTTTTTTATTTATTTATTTAACATTTGTTGAATTGTGGTCTTGGAGGAAAACGGAGTACCCGGAGGAAACCCCTTGTGAACACACACAAAAAAGAAACTCCACACACAAGGCACCCCAGCCGAGAATCGAACCGGAGAACCTCTTGCTGTGGGCATATTAATTAACCGCTGCACCACTGTGCCGCCCGTTGCTGTGCTGTGTTGCTGTGAAGTTGACAATGAAAAGTACCCAGGTTTCAGCATTACTATCTAAAGAAGGTGACAAAATGTATGAAGTTGGCAGTCACCAGAAGATCCTAAAGCATAATCATTTTGCAAAAATTTTGCAAGCTGTTTGAATCCCAGATCATTGATACATGTAGACTTCACAGAAAGAACCAAAGGCTATGTGAAAATGTTTGGTAGTAAAGCAGAGTTATACAAATTAGCAGAACTTTGTCAGTTAGAAGAGGGACTAGCTGAACTATAAAGAGGTTGCCATCTTTTATATAAAAAAGATTGATCTCAGTGAAAAGTGTAAATATTAGAGAAGACATCAAGCACTTTTGTATTTTTATAAAGGTAGATACAACTGAATTTCAACACAGTGTGGTTGAGTACACTATTGATAAAATAACTAGTGACCATAAAGACCATAAACATACAAAGTTTTAGTAGTAGCAAGATGTTATAAATTATTTTCTTTTTTCAAAGAAAAGAACAGAAAAAAGGCCCTTTTGAGAGCAAGGGAGAGTATCCATATGGAAAGGTGGTAAATGGGCAGAAGAGATGAAAACAAAATACAGAAAAGTACATGGCAGTCATCTAGAATTCATTAAGTACTCTACAATAAAGACAGTAAAACTGATGCAAGTAAAATCAGAACTTATGTAAAATATGGACGGGGGGGAGGATTACTGGGTTTTACAACTTCAGAAAATGACTATAAAACCCTTTGCCTTACCCCAAAGGTGGCAAGGAGTGAAACAAAAAGTATAATTGAATATGGGGGCAACATGGTCCATTATTTTCTGGTTATAACAATATTGTCAGTCATGTAAGAAAATGTGTTCAGCCATACCGTTTGTAAGGCAAAGGTACTATTAAGACATGTGAAGGTGAGAAAGTGGTCTGTGGCAGTAAGTTTGATACCAGTGGCACAGAATGGCAAAACAGAGGATGGACTTGTGTGTCTTTGGTAGGTTATGGATATGGAAAAGTAACTTGGATTGGTATGTCATTGCAAAATGGACACGGATGCCATAGCTGAAAGTATTTTGAGACATAAATGAAGCAAAACATGTTTTGGCAAAGAAATTAAGATACTAAAATATTACAAAGGCCCATACTGCGAGAGCAGAATGTTAGCACCATATTCCAGAAAGCTTATTCACTATAAGCTGCTGGCTGCACTCAAATTTCCTATGGTGATGAAATGTGAGTCAGGAGATGTTTGCATGTGAATGAATTGAAATTTACCATTAATCAGGGTTTTTGCATGGTAGTGTGTGGAGTCTGCATGTCCTCCCCGCGGTAGAGTGGCCTCCAAAAGGCATGTGTAAATGGGCGTGCCTTCGCTGAAGGTTGGGTGTCGGGCTGGCAACTCGGCACCATAAAAATCGGCTGCCAGTCATTAGCAGACCGGAGTTCCTCTGTGGCGACCCCTAACCGGGAAAAGCCAAAAAGACAAACATTGTATGAATTACTGCAAAATAAAAGCTATAATTATACAAGCATGCCTAAGTAGTTTTTGATTATTAACCTAGAGAAAAATACTTTTCAATACAATGTACTTATTTGTGCAAGTATCACTCCACAAACTATGAGAAGAAAGAAATGGATCATTTTAGTTTAAGGAATTCCCATTACTTGATGACAGGAAGAGATGAGAGAGCCTTGTCACAGTATCTCCCTGGACTATATAAAGAGAAACATGATTGAGATCCGAGTGTGTGTCCCAGACATGTATGACCCTAGCCCTATACCTTCACTAAGAATACCACAAAACTAGCAAAAAATAATTGACTTCAACAATTGGCTTAGTTTCTGGTGTTTTTCCAAGGAGATCCAGTATCTATCTGCCTAGGATGATATGGTTGACAGGCCCCAGTGCTTTGCCTGAGATGACCTCTACCTGTCAGCCCTGGTGTTCCATATCCTGGCCAAGGTTCTTACCTCCCCCATTGTGCCTTTTTTAGGCTATGTCCCAAAGACGCATCTTCCAACATAAAAGATCTGTCCAAAAGCAAATTGAAGGTCATGCTAGTTAACACTAGGAGTCTTTAACCTGAAAATGCACGCACTGGAGGCTCTCCTCACACTGGAAGATGCCGATGTCTGTGCGGCCACAGGAACTTGGTTCAGGGCAGCAGAGGGCACCCCTGTCTTACCAGGCTATACCTCATTCCACACTTTCCGACCCCAAAACGAGGTCTGAAAGACTAAGGGTAGTGGAGTCTATATCTTCATTAAGGAAGGCACACCTCCATACTGGTTTGCCAGCATGATGCACTGGAATTACTCCAGGTGCAACTGATAGTTGGCAAGACACCCATCCAGGTTATAGCCAGCTATAGACCTCTCACCATGATTCCAGACACCCACTCCTCCTACCTTGACTTGCTTGACTCCATCAAGGTATCCCTAACATCCTGATCCTTGGTGACTTCAACTACCCCACCATAGGCTGGGTGAACTATTCATGCACTTAAACACTTGCCCAATGATTCCTTGACTTCATCAGTTCTAACACACTAGACCAGCTCGTCTCATCCCCCACCAGGAGAGAGAACATTCTGGACTTGGTTCTCACCAACATAGGTGACCGCTGCACCACTCCCATAGTATGCTCTTTCCTGGTGAGGTCAGATCATCTGTCTGTCTTATTTGAAGTTTCTGTCCCATCTAAGCCCCCACCCCCAGCTGTAACCAGGCTAAAAAAACTTTCTTAAAAGCTGACTACAACCTCCTAAGGGAGAGAATCAGTAGCTTCACACTCCCGCCCCCC
Organism: Protopterus annectens; assembly: GCF_019279795.1. Classification (NCBI taxonomy): domain Eukaryota; kingdom Metazoa; phylum Chordata; order Ceratodontiformes; family Protopteridae; genus Protopterus; species Protopterus annectens. The sequence continues at coordinate 481,650,255 of NC_056734.1, forward strand.
TCAGAGGATGCAGACAACCGTGCTAAACAGTATGCCAGTGCAGTATACAAGCACCTGTACAACTACATGGACTTAGCCATACCCAAGAAAACTAAAATCTGCACCTCAAGAAAACACATCTGTCTGGTAGACATCCTTTCCCAACAGCTTTACCAAAAAAAGGAAAAACTGTTGTCCACAGGTAAAAAGGAACAAATTCCAAATTGGAAAAACTCCCTCCTCAGCCTCAACAAACAAATTAGATCACTAATGAAAACCATCAAAGCCAATTTTGAATTGATACTAGCCTCCAAAACAAAGGGAAACCACAAAGCCTTCTTCAGTTACGCCAGGAACCTCTATGGCAAAGCCCAGGTTTGTTCCGAATTAGTACTTAACACTATCACTTACACTGATCCTGTTCAGTGCAAACTTCACCCCGTCCCCCCCCAAAGACCCGTTCAACATCCCAGATACTTGGCCAACACCTCACATCTCCATAGATCAAGTGTTAAAGGCCTTATCCAAGGCAGTATTCTGCACCATCACCTGCAAGAACTAGCTTTGCCATTGAGCACCCTATTCAACCACAGCCTACTTGCAGGCTTCATTCCAATAGGGCAGAAAACTGCTATTGTCATCTCCTTGCACAAAGGTGGTGCCACTACTGACCCATGAAACTGTCGCCCCATTAGCTTGACAAGTCTCACATGTAAAGCTGTGGAATGTATTATTATGGATCTCATAAACAAGGACCTAGGCAATCTCCAAGCACTTGATCCCACCCAATTAGAGTTCATCAGGGGTGGATCTTGTCTGTTGAACCTGGACTCGCCAAGGCCCTGGATGAGGGAAAGTCAGTACTTACAGCTTACTTTGACTTCGCCAAGGCCCTTGACACAATCCCCCACTCGGGCATCATCGAAAAGCTAAAACAACTTGGTGTAAATCCCTATTTCGTCAGGTGGGTGGCCAACTGGCACACCGATAGGACCCGCAAGGTCAAAATAGGCACCACCACATTCAACAGCAGACCTGTCATTAGTGGTGTTCCCCAGGGATCGGTCCTGGGCCCCCTACTGTTTAACATCTACTTCTTAGACGTCCAAAGACAAAGGGCCTGTGGCTGACCAAGTTTGCAGATGGCTGTAAGTTGGGTGCTGTTAGTAACTCCCCAAATGCAGTTACTGCAAGAGGGTCTCATAGCAGCAAATGACTGGTGCCAAAGTCATGGCCTTAAGTTAAATGCAAAAAATGTAGTATTGTACCATTTGGTAAAAGTAAGGCCCCTAATGATTACCACATCAACGGCAACCCCCTAAGCACACAACCTGTGGTGAGAGACCTAAGTACTCAGGTTGACTACCATCTCACGTTTGACCAATATGTAGCAGCAGTAGTTAGAAAAGCCTTTTACGTGTTTCATCTCATATGTAAAGGGATTGTATCCAGGAAAAAGGTTATTACTTCTCTGTACTCCTCCCTCATTAGGCCTATAATAGAGTGTAATGCCTCATTTGGTATGTGCCTCTCCAAACACCTGCACAAACTGGAAAAGCCACAGAAATACCTGACAGAGAATCCATGGCTTCCCAATACCTATCCCACACGGACAGGCTCAAATCCCTACTGCTCTACACTGTATCGTACATATTGCTCAGAGATTATCTGTGTCTCGCGTACAAGGCAGTCTCTGACCCTGCTCTACGTGAGATGCTCAATATCCTTGAGTATAACTCCTCGTGCATTACCCGCTCGAAAGGCCCAAATCTAATATGCAACATCAACAAAACCTGCTGGAGAGACAAGTCTGTCTCCCAGAGGCTGCCCTGTCTCTGGAATAGACTTCCCACACATGTCAAACGGAGTACCTCGCTGACTCTTCAAGCGCAACCTTAATAAGTGGATGGGAAACCACAAATTTGTCCCAGGGGTTCCACCATTTGTCCCTCATTGACAGAGGAGACAGGTGCTGACTTGAGGTTTCTTTTTTTGGGGATAAACTCTTGGCTGGGCTTGCTCCAGGGCCATTAGCCTAGTAATCTATGATCTTATGTACTTTAGACCCCAAGTTAATGGCTGCAAATTTGAATTTTCAAAAAGAACGTTACTTAGAGTATATAATTGATAGAAGGGTTGAATGAATTGCAAGACAAGCAAGATAGAAGTAAAATAATTGGGCATGTGTCTTAATGCTAATGAGTTAGCAGAGTTATTAGCATGTAGCATGCAATACAGATGTTCCAGGGAATTCAGTTTGCAATGTAGACTTGATGTTTTGGCAACAACTTTTTCTTTGTGTGATTATTATGCTTACTGACATAGTCCTGCAGTTCTGACTCCATGTTATCTGTCATAGTTTAAGAAATGTATGTGCTTTCAAGACTGTCTTTGAAATTGTAGAAAGTGTTGTAGGAAGGGTAAGCCAAACAAGGCAACTGTCATGATCAATATGTAGGCGGCAGTAAACAAACCTTAAACTATATTTTGAAAGTTTGTAAGGTGCCATTAAGTTACTGCAATTACTTATAGACAGTGTTTAAAACCTGCTCTGTTTTTAAAGGAAGACCACTTACAAACTGTCTTTACATAAAGCAAAACAGTTTAAAGATCATTGTTTAATGACATCTTGCAAAATGTCAAATATTTTATGAAAGCAGTAACATAACTTGTTGCTGCCTTAAGAGAAAAAATGTTTAATGTACAATCACTTTTAGGTGGTGGTGGGGGGGGGCAAGTGGTTGTGTTACCAACATTTCTTTGCTACAGCTTTGTGTAGAAGTATACTTCTCAGTGGACAGAGCTCTGCCACTTACAGAAATACTTCAGCTACAAGAATTCTAATCAGGGAAAGCTATGTTTCTAGAAATTTGATGTTTTTCTCCCAACAAATTAACAGAAAGATCTGAAGAGGTTCATTGCACATAATTTGTGAATTTTGGAGAAGAAGCCATGAGTGTATTTAACTCTTAGGCTTCTCTTAATGAAGATAGACAAAATGGAAGTACACAGAGATAATTATTGTTCCTCCAGAAAGAACTTTTAGCTTATTAGACAATCATTGTCTTTCCAGAATAGGGTTGCCACCTTTTCAAATGCCCAAAGTGGGACATTTTTGGTACAAACATCAGATTTTGCAGGATGAAACATATCCACGGTCAGTACAAAGGACCTAACTTCACTTTTTTATGCCTAAATAAAAGCGTATTCTTGTAGCATTTTAGTTGCTTATTCTGTTTCTTGTAACATTTGGGTGTTTCAGATACAGAATAACTGTTTTATGCAATTATTACATAAAATATAGGAAATAATTTTGTCCTAAAATATCAGGACATTTGCCATTTTTTCTAAATTTTTTCAGGACACAACTGCCCAAAGAGGGGACTGTCCCTCGCAAAGTGGGACATGTGGTAACCCTATTCCAGAAAGAGTTTACAGCCTATTAGACACGTGCTGTTACAAGAACATAATTCTGCAGAGACTATAGATGAATATGTTACTGAACTGAAGACATGAGCCACAGAGTTTGAGTTGCGTATTTCTTCGTTAAGAAGTAAAATAATTTTGTAAGAAATGTTGAAACGAGGTAGGCATAAGCAACCTGACTTTATTAAAACTCTTTGGACGTCTGTAGATGTAGTGAACTTAACTAACAGAATCAAATAAGGCAAAAATGAGAAAATTAAAATCTGTTGTAAAAGTAATTTAATATGAAAACAAAACCATTTTTCAATGCCCTGCAATAAATATGGAGTAAGAAAATAAGCTGCTCGGTCAAATTAAATACATCCTTGCAGTGGGTGTGTCTATGAGCTTAACAAGAACATTGTTCAGCTCTTAATCAGTTTTGCAGAATGTGTACTTGGCAAAGGACGTTTCTCTAAAGCATTTTAAAGTGAAGATAAGCGTTTCCAAATATTCTACATGTTCAACTGAAATGTGAACTAGTTGTTTTGTACTGTAGAAGAGCGAGACTGATACTGTGAAGTCTTGAAAATTCATTGGATAGAGAGATTGAGACAAAGATGTGCAAGGTAGAGTGAGAGAAAGCTACTGAGGATTATTAAGCAGAATGTGGAATTTATATTGGATACTGATATAGAGCATAACATCTTGGCATATATTTTAACTTGTTAACAATGGGTCCTGAGGTATCTCAACAGATAGTACACAATGGAAAAAAGAAACAATGATATGTAACTCAGTTTTAGCATGTCCCTTTTTAAAATTAGTATGAAATAATTTGAAAATACAACTAAAACTTGTTCTTGTTCAGGAGAACAGTGACAATTATTTTGCAAGTATATTAATTGTACTCACAGTAAAAACCAAACGGTGCTGGCAAGAGTTACCTCCAACAACAATAAAATGAACAGTAAAAAAACAAAGCAGGAGGTAGCAGCCACGGCTATGAAGAATAACAGCTTTATTAGTAAAAGAGGTAAGCGCTTTCGTGGCACCAGCCACTTCATCAGACAATCAAAGAAGAGTAAAGCACAGCATTTATACCAAGCTTATCATACAGGGATGGATTCTAATCTTCAAGGAAAATAGGGTAGGCTTAAATGGCGCAAAAGGGCAGCTAGCGCATTATTTACCTATGAATCCACCTCCACCTCCTTTTGCTAAGCAAGGCATGGACCTGAAGACAATTGTTAGTTATCTGAGCTCAGTGATTGTCTGGCAATTTCTAGTCATTTGAGTATGGATTTTTGGAAAGTGCAGCTGCTCTGACCACCAGGGATGGTTTTGTCTTGTAGGTATCTTTTTTTTTTATCTAATTGTCAAGAAATTAGTTATTTATGAGCCACAGTCATAGTACACACTGCCTAACAGCACAATTATTCCACTTTTTATTTATGGCAGTTGGCTGGGGGTGGTGTCAATCACAGCAACTATATTATTTCTTCCACTTTATGACTACATATCAAAGAAATTGTCAGAATCAGATATTTGTTTGGGGGTGACAGTCTATGGCTAAAAGGACAGGGGCAGTTCTGTGATCACAATGAAATGACTTAAAAAGGTTTATTGAGGTGAGGATAGTATGTGTGTGCCCAGTTGTTCTTTCACATTCATCACAGGGGTTCACAGAACATGGCTTTTTGTTGAGGTAGGGAGGCAGATACATGGCTACTGTCAATTACTGATCTAGCCGTTTAAATCTATGTATATTTCTGTGCTCACAGTCTGAAATATATTATGGAGGTCACTAATTATTTTGCTTTTTTTCACAGTTGGACACCAACAATATGTATTTTTGCAGGCATGATGTGTGTAAAGGGAGAGCAGTTTCATTATCCCCGTGAAACCATCATTGATATGGCTTGCCAGTGCATGTCTGAGAGTAACGATTTGAAATACACTTCTTTTAGTTTTCATCACTTCAGATGTGTGCACTGAAGAAAGCCACCTTTTGGGGTAGAGAAGAGGGGTTGGGTTTTGTGTGAAGGCATACAAGACAATTATGTAATCAATATTAAATGATCATTGATGTAGCTTGTCAAGGAGACAAGTTATCGCCTCACAGCAGCAAGCTGACTACATTACTGTGGTCATTATCTCCTTCATAGTATTAGGTTCATACTAGGCTATCTGCCCTGGGGCATTTATAAGCCTAGCCCGATTGTGTTTGGCTTATGCCACCCCTTGATTTGAGTATACTGTGCCCTTTTTAAAGCTTAGTTTACTGTGCCTCTGTCTAATAGTGACACAGAAGTAATCCCCGGGACAAACCTACGATCCCCCATCCACTCATCAAGATTCTTCTTGAAGAGAGTCAGTGAGGTGCTCTGCCTAACCTGAATTGGATTTCTATTCCAGAGCGAAGGGACCCTCTGGGTTATGAATCTGTCCCTCCAGCATGTTCTATTTATTTGTGTGCTGAGGTGGTTGGACATAGCTTTATATGTCAGGCATAGATCGCCTCGAAGTAGGCGGTATGCAACTGAGTAGAGCTGGAGTTTTTTTAACCGAGCAGCATATGGCATCTGAGTCCCTTGATCTTCCTGGTGAGGTACTTTTGGGGTCTTTCTAATTGCTGCAGGTGTCTGGTAAAGTACATCCCAAAGGGGGCCTTGTATTCAATGATGGGCCTGATGAGGGATGAATAAAGGGGCACGATTACCTCTCTTGATCTAGATGAGAATCCTTTCATGATGAGATGGGCTATGTATAAGGTCTTTCTAACCACTTTGGCAATGTGGTTGTCAAAGGAGAGATTGCTATCAACTTGGGTCCCCAGATCCCTAATTACTTTCTCTGTACTTAATGGGTTACCACCTATGTGGTGATTTGTGGGCACATTGTTTTTGCCAGAGGGTATGACTATACACTTTTTGGCATTTAGCTTTAGACCATGGCTTTGGCACCAGTTATCCATCTCTGTGAGACCTTTTTGAAGGATGTTTGTGTCAGCTGGAGAGTCAATTATGGCGCCCAGGTTGCAGTCATCTGCGAACTTGGTGAGCCATAGTCCTCCCACGTTGGCCTGTACTTCAGAAAAGTAAATACCGAACAAGAGAGGTCCCAGGACAGAACCTTGTGGGACGCCACTTGTGACCGGTTTCGGGTCTGTCATGGCCCCAGCAACTCTGACTCTGTGGGTTCTGTCTTTGAGCCAGTTTGCGACCCGTCTTGTGACATAGGGGTTTATATTTAGGCTGGATAGCTTATCTATGATGCCTGAATGGGGTATTGTGTCAAATGCCTTTGCGAGGTCGAGATAGGCTGTGTGGACTACCTTCCCTTCATCTATGGCCTTGGTGACTGTTTCGAAGAAGTCGACCAGGTTCAAAAGGCAGGATCTGCCCTTGACGAAGCCAAATTGGGTAGGATCTAGTGTCTGTAGGTCCCCAATGTCTTTGTTTATGAGTTCCATGATGATCCTCTCTATAGCCTTACAGACTAGGCTAGTCAGGCTTATAGGGCGATAGTTTCCAGGGTCCGCAGAGGCGCCACCTTTGTGGAGTGGGACCACTGTTGCTGTACGCCATTCTTTGGGCACATATCCTGTAGTGAGGCTGAGATTGTACAGCAGTTTTACTTGAGGGATTAGTTCTTCTTGGAGTTAATGTAGGACACAACCCGGGACGCCATCTGGTCCCATGGAAGCAGTGTTTTTTGCTTTGGAGAGGGTGGCCTTCACCTGAGCATCAGAGATGTTTGGGAGGCTGCACTCTGCCAGGATAGATGCTTGCTCTTTTGGGGGGGGGGGGTGGAGAAGTTTTCACTGAACCTGTCTGCCAGGATATTGGTGATGTCTGTGGGTTCAGTGTATTTTTTGTCGTTTAGAATCAACTCAGAACAAGTCTGGGAGTTGCATCCCAGGTTCCTAACATAACTGAAAAAAGCCTTATGATTGTCTTTAGTGTCCTGTGCAATTTTTCTCTCCAAGCTGGCCTTGGAGGATTTTATGAGGGATTGTAATTTTTTGCTAGTACTGATCAGAGATGCCTTCCCCTATGGCTGGGGTCCACCAGACTGGACGCCTGCCTTTGGATGATTGGGTCTTGATTTTGTTTGGGATAGCATGATCCATGCATTCCTGGAGATGTCAATAGAATGTGTTTATATAGGATTCTGCAGTTTGGGCCGTAGTTTCCACTGGCTCTGGGGTCTTGAAGGATTCCACTTCGGTTTTGAGAAGTGTGAAGTTCGCTTTTGAGAAGTTTTTCACTGTGGTTTTCTGGGCTGGGGTGGGGTCGGGATGTGGATATCCAGTGAAATTAATTTATGGTCTGATCTTACCAATGAGGGATATACTTCTGGTATGGAGCATAGAGTCCCCATGTTAGTAATTATCAGGTCTAGTATGTTTTCCCCTCTTGTGGGAGTGGTGACTAGTTGTTCCATAGCATTTGAGTTTATAAATTCCAGGAACCTTTGGGCTAAGGTGCTGGGGCTTGAGTAATGCTCCCAGTCTATGTTTGGGTAGTTGAAGTCGCCCAATATAATGGTGTTCGGAGAGAGCTTCATGTTCTCCAATGTTTTCAGGAAAGCCGAGTGGGATTCCTGACTTTGAGAGGGTGGTCTGTAGGATGCTATATACTGAAAAGCAGTCTTGCCCACTGTCAGTTGCACATGGATGGTCTCCGATACTTCGTGCAATGCCACTAACCTGGAGGTGTGGATATCCTTGATAAATATGGAAACTCCCCCTCCTTTTGTGGTTCGGTCCGGGTTTTGGGGTCGAAAAGCATGATATGAGGTATAACCTGGTAGTGCTGGGGTGCTCTCTGGAGCCTTGAACCAGGTTTCTGTTACTGCACAGATATCTATGTTCTCCATACTGAGGAGAGCTTTGAGTGCATGCATCTTGAGGTTAAGACTTCTGACGTTTAGCAGCATTTCCCTTAGTTTCTTGTTCCTTGCGCTGTCTATGGAGGTGGGTTTGACTTTTGAGCCTTGCCTAAAAAAGGCACTATGGGGGTGGGAAGAGCCTTTGCCAATATCCGAAAGCCCAGGGGTAACAGGTGCAAGCCGTCCCTAGTGAAGCAGCGTGGCTTGTCGAGCATGTCATCCCAGGCTGACAGACACTGCATCCCCTTTGAATGACACCAAAATTTTAGCCAATTGTTAAAATGGATCATTTTGTCTTTATACTGTGGCATCATTCTAGGTGAGGGTAAGATGCTGCTCAAGGTCAGGGTCATACCGGCCTGGGCTACATGATCAGAGAGCTCCTCTGTCTCTTTTCATGTAGTCGAGGGAGGTACGTCTCAGGTCATTCACGCCAGCATGTACAATGACTGAGTCCTATTTGTATTTGCTTTGGAGTGACCTGAGTGCTTGCGTTTCACCTATTACAAGAGTATTAGGTGTGTTATTCAGCCTTAAGGGCTGTGACTGCTTGGCACACTGACTTTGTGTGCTATGTGTTGTACGTGTTTTGTTTTGGGGTAGCGTTTGCTTGGATGTCTACTTTGGAGGTCTCTGTTGCTTAGGTAGATTTATATTTAGAGCCTCCGAGTATGTTTTTGTGTTTTTATGTGTTCGGTTCGCTGTTGTGGTGGGACTATGTGATACTGGAATTGTGTTGTGTGAGGTTACCTTCTCCTCCTGACTGGTTACACCAGTTTGGCAATATGGTTGCATCTCTCACATATATTCAAACCTGTTTGGAGGAGGAGAGGGTTGTCCCTGTACATGAGACAGTTGTAACATTGCCTCAAAATTCCCAGATTCACCAGCTGGACTGGAGAGGAAACCATTGACTGACCTTTGGGCATGCTAGAGTAATATAGGGAACTGAATTAAAACGGACCAATAGGGGACAAGGTAATCGTAGAGAGTATAAGAGTAAGTAGTGCTTATGGTTTATTAGTGCTAACTTGTAAAATTACTTATTTGGACCAGTGAGGGGCCTTAGAATGAGAATATGGTGTTTACTTTGAGAGATAGAGCAGTTCTAAGGGAAAAAGTGAAGAGCAGACTTCGTGGAGCCAGGAATAGTTTAAACCCAATTAGGCGGTGCTGCCCGATGTTGCGCTATGTGCAAAAACGCGCAAAAGAGGGTTTTAAGAGAGGGAGATCAAGGAGTTGGGAATTGACCCAAAATGGCCATTAAAACTACAGTTTCAAGGCAGTAACCACTCCCACAGGGGCAGGCAAGCTGCTCAATGTTTATCACTGCCACTGATGAACACAGAAACTTCCCTTTAGCCTAAGCAAACAATGGCCTCCAAGAAACTTACAAACAGTTCAGAACCAGCAAATCTGTAACTGAACTTTTTTAAATCTCAGAAAAGTGGGGAAAAAAGCAAGATTTTTTTTGTTTTTTTTTTAAGGAAAGCAGAGGTTCACAGGTATCAGCAAGTTAGAACAGTGCAGTAAATGACCCCACACTTGAGTGCTATTCCAGAGACAGATAAAATGCAAGTTTTAAGAAAAAAAACGATTTTAAAAATAAGTACAGGCAGGAAATTCAATAATCAGCTCTAGGTTGTGTTCTAAATACAGTTACCAACACAGAAATCAAGTTTAACAAGCCAGAAAATGCTCAAAAGTAGGCGGCAATGCAGAAAAACTTAACAAATAATCTGAAGTAAAAATCTCGATGAGACATCAGAAATATACAAAATGTAATATTTTTGAGGGGGAGGGTAGCAGGCCATGTGTGTATGTTTGAAAGCAAAGTGTAGTTACCCGATCATTTTCAAATGATTATTGTTGGGTCTTGTTGTAGGGGAAGTGTGTGTCTTTGAGAGCACCAAGCTGAAATACTTTACTGTGGACATGATATTTATATGACTTCTTCACAGTCAAATATAGTGCTTCCTCTTAGGGCATATTCTAGTAGGACAGGAGTTAAAACTAGTATTTGTTGTATTTTAGAAGTGCAATGAAGCAGAAATCACCCATGTTTTGGCTTTCAAGTGGTTACTTTAATATTATAATTTTACAGTTTACATAATACAAATGTCTTTATAATCCGCTCATATTAATATATATACATTTTCTGAAAGGGGGATATGTAACTCATAAAATCATAAGTATAGTTTGCTACTGTAAGACTAAAGCCAGTAATTTTCCTTTAAGTTGATATTTTCTTGCATTAGAAATGTTCTTGCAGAAAAGAGAAAATATTACCATAACTTGTGAATTGACATTCAGAAATTTAATTATGACCAGCTGCTCTATTACTTCTGTATCTAAAGCACAGCCTAACTGCAGTTTGTAACTGAATATTCAGATTTGTAATCCAAAATGTTTTGCTAGAGTATGCCAGATAGCTTCAGCACTGTATTCTCCACCAGTAGGCCAGCCCTATAACCCTGTACCAACATTCTTCAATAAGCCTATATGGCCATTAGAAAGTACTAGACTATGAAACTGCATCGTACGCCTCTTCAGTAATGTCTGGGTATACAAAATCTGCCCAATGTGGTAGAATGTAGCCCATATCCAGGCTTTCTTTATTGTGTTGCTACTGTATTTGAAGTAAAAATCATACATTGTGCAAAATACAACAAGAGAAATGCACTGTTTCTTCATATAAGTTGAGGCGTAACCTTCATGTACAGACAAATTCAATGCATGGCCCAGTAAATCAGAATTGAAATCCTTGTGGGTGAAATGACTGTCTTCGGTGTTTTATAAATGACTATGCTGTTTTAATTCCCTAACTCATTTTTAGGTGTAGTCATAAGGGGTATTGACATATAGCTGTATATGTCTGCAACAAATGCCCTCTTTTAGAAGACTTTTGGTGTCACATTCTTGCAGTATATCCAGTTTCCACTGGAGGCTATATGATCTCTGTTCAAAAGGCAGCGTGAAACTAATGTGCAGAACATATGTGTACTAAGTTGTCATTACATTGGGGGGGGGCATAAATATTGCATCAGACAAGGCAACATTTCTTTTGCTGAGTATAGGGAGAGTTGCAAAACCTGTGTACTGACAAAAGCTGTATACTGCTGTCTATATCAAGTAAGGGATGTAGTGAAACCCTTGGGTGTAGAATGTACATTTTCAGTTTGGTTTTGTACCTCAGTAGCCAGTTATAAGGGAACTGATTTATGGCTTCATGCACAGGTTCTTGGTGGCACAGTATGACCATTTACTTGTTTTCCCTTGAGGATATTTGATCTCTGCTAAGACAGCGGAAACTAATATTCAAAATATGTAGGTGCTTATGTTGCTATTACACCAGAAATAAAAACTCATACATATTTCAACAGACAAGGCAGCATCTCTGTTACTATGTATAAAATGAGAATTGTAATCCATGAATTGAAAAAAAGAAATGCTGCCATGTAAGTCAGGATTCAGATGTGGTGAAAATGGCATTCTTGAGTGCACTTTGAACTCTAGTATGTTATTAAAATGCACCCCTTTTTTGTTGGGGGCTATCGTAATGGCATTCTTGAGTGCACTTTGAACTCTAGTATGTTATTAAAATGCACCCCTTTTTTGTTGGGGGCTATCGTAAGAAAACTAATATATGGCCTCATACTAAGGTAGCAAAAGGCAGTGTTTTAGAAGACTTATCACATTTTTGTCATTATACCTGGTAGAGTGAAACTAATGCCAAAAATATGTATACCCAGTCTTTATTACACCAGAAGTAAAATAAAATAATAAACTTTTCACCAGAAACATCACATTTCTGTTACTGCATACATGATGAAGCCCACACTCCACATAATGTCAAAGGCAGTAAATGGACACAGATGCAGTAAAATCCTTGAAGTTAGAATGTGTGTTGTATCCATGTATCTTAAAAAAAATTCTGTAAAAGCCTTAATTGGCATGGGAGACTTAACAAAAGGTCTCATTTACAGCTAGCAGATATAGCGTTTCAAAGAACCTTCATATGCTGATACTGTATGATATTTCATCTCTTTAAACATCATGGTGAAACTTGTATCTATACTATATATGTGCTAAATTTTTATTACAACAGAAGTGAAAAAATATTTCAAAAGATAAGAAAATATTTCTTTTGCTTCATATAGGATAAGACCTAAACTCCAAAGTCATTGTGCTGCTGTATAAGTAAGAAGTGAAAAGTAGTGAAATTCAGAGGGTAGAATGGGATTCTTGAAAGTGTTTTTACAGTACTTATAATTCCTTGTAATTTTTTATTATGGCCTGTCATAGGGGACCCTATTATAAGACTTCATACCCATGTAGCAATGCAGTATTTCGGAGAACCTTTGGTGTCATCTACTGAAGAGCTATTTGAATGCTGCTCAAACAAGAGCAGAAGATTAATTTAAAGAATATATCTGCACTACACTATTACATCAGAATAACATAATATTTTACTAGACAAGGCAATGTTTCTGTTACTGCATATGCAGTGAGGCATAACTTCTGTGTACAGACAAAGTGTGCTACAGGACAAATCACGAAGCTGCAATGAAATCAGTGAAAAAGAACGTGAGTCTTTTGTTTGCATTCTGTACCCAAGTATCTTACTGGAATTCTCTGAAATTGTTATGAACTGTCATAGGCTTCTTATACAAGTTGCAAATGTAGTCTCAAGTGACTTTTGGTATCATAACCTCGCATTATACGTAGCTTCCAGTGGAGGGCTGTTTGACCTCTCATCAAAGGGTATGGTGAAACTTATGTTAAGAATATACATCAACTGCCGAAACCAACTATAACACTGGAAACCAACTGGTAACAATGAATCGCACAAATTTAAATATTTCAACTTATTTAATTTAGCACTTTTGACCATAACGGTCTTCCTCAGAATTAATTCATATAAAAAAATCTCAGTACTTGTAGTCACATGATGCATCATATGACTTTTTTTTTTTTTTTGCGGAAACAATTTTTTTATTTTACATTTGTTTACCAGGAGTATCCACTGGGCTGGAAAGAACCTGTTTTCAGTGGAAGCCTGGGGAGAAAAGCTCCAAAAGACATGCAAATACAAACAATCAGTTACATTACAAAAATTGAGTATAAAAACAAATATTGGCTACAACAAATCAAGTATGCTTACAAATACTTTGAAGAAGTTTAACAGTCCTAAATATTTCATGATATTGCTTACAGTTAAGAACAGAATAAAAGATCGATAACTGTATACAGTATAGTAGGCAGAGTGTAGTTGGAGAAGACTGGGAATGGCAGGGTAGAGGATAAGAAGTAAAGTATAGAAGGGAATAAAGAGTAGTATCTAAGAGTGATACAAGTGTGAAAGATTTGTGATACAAGTGAGAGAGGACAGTTGCATTATTAAAATATGTTTATATAAGAACTTATATTTATAATCTATTTACATTCACTAACTCTTCTGTTCTTTTTATAAAACCACTTTAATAATTCATCATTGCATTTAATCCCAGAAAAATACTAGCATTCAACAATATTTGCCATTTAATCTCTCCTTAGTCAAGTCCACTTCCCTACCTACATTAAAATCTATGGGGACATGATCTATAAAATAACTTCATGAAACCGAAGCATTCTGAGTGTTTTCCTAAAGCATTTTCATATTTTTTTCCTTTAACAGCATAATGGTGTTCATATATCTGCTTTCTTAGCTCCCTAATAGTCTTACCAACATAAAACACTTCACATGTTGGGCACTTTGCCATATAAACTGTGAATGTTGATTTACAATTAAAATGGCTTGGAACCCCACTTTCATATACATACCTACACATACTTGAAACAATTGTTGGTACTCCATTTTCTTAAAATATTTTTTTATGTTTCTACCCTTTTTGTTTTAGTACAGGTTTACTTACCACCCATGTATTACTTCTTCACTATGAAACAGTATTCCCCAATTATTAGCTCATTCCCTCCAATGAAGCTTTGAAAGTTTGAAGTGCAACTTCCAGTGGGTGGAGCCTAAGCTTTTTGATAGAATCCAATTATGTCCACACACTTCAAATGTTTTTATCTCTGGAACCATAGAGGTTATTAATCTTCAACACAAACTATTTTTATAGTCGTAGTGTTCTTTAGGTTCTAGGTCTTAAAATGAATAAGTCGCAGTGAGCACACTAAGTATTAAGTTTGTAATCAAGTTACAACATCTGCAACCATTCAAGTTGCACACATACTGTCAGCGGCATTTTTTTCATCCAGCTGACAGCTTTCATGTGAAGGTAAGGAGTTCTGTCTGTGCTACTTGTTTGTCAAGATATTTAGAAAAAACATGACATTTCTGACAATATAGATAGATGTAAACAACAATTAATATCACTTTACCTGCACTAGACCAAGGTCAACTATCAATACAGTTGTGTTTGCCATTGTGTAAACTTTAAGAATAAATCTTTTGAGTCTATATCAGCATATCGAATGCTGAAAATGCTGAATGCAATTTCATTGAACTGAAATGTTCGAAATCTCAAAAGAGCAAACTGACGGAACATCTATTTCTTTCCCAGGGAATGAAATCTGTGTTCTGTGCAAAAAAAAAAAAAAATTTTTTCAATACTTTAAACACTGACAAGAAGTAAATATACCAACTCCGAGACCGCACCACAGTGGAGGAAATAGCAAACTCTGATGGCCCACTGATTTCTTTCCCTGGGAAAGAAATCTATATTCAGTCAGTCCGCTCTTCTTAGATTTCGAAAAATTCAGTTCGATGTCATTAAATTCAGCGTTTTCAACATTTGAAATGCTAATAGGAACCCAATCTTTTAATATGTTTCATGAAGCATGGTTTGGGAATTATTGATGCAAATGTGGCAAAGTAATATTTGCTAGAGACATCCGTAGGATGTAATAGCAGAGGCACCTGGAGGCATCACTCGGCTGTAATGAGTTGTTGATAATCTTTTATTTCGCTACTGTCTAGGGAATAGACCAAGAAAATGCAAGTCCAATCCTTCACTTCCCTCAACTCATCTTTGGGCATTTTTTTAACTGATGTTTTCTATTCTTTCTGGATATCCCCTTTTCATAAATCTAATGTGTAATGACAGTAAGGAAATATCTAACTGTTCTAAAATCTGTTGCAAGATGTTTCATTTTAATGAAATGTCCTCTAGCTTTATTACATTTCAGACATGTGTGATGCATACTGCAATAGTGCCAAATCACATTGGCTGCATTTTTAAAACTAATCTTACTAAAAATTTCATAAATTATTTTGAAAAAAAAAATCTTTTTGGCTAGTGAGCCGTAAAAAAAACTTGTACTCTGATTTATACTTGAATGGTTGCTGAGATGTAAGTAGATTACAGAATTCAGCTTTTCCTGGTTAAGGGTCACCACAACTGAACTCCGGTCCGCTAATGATTGGTAGTGGATTTTTACTGTGCCAAGTTGCCTGCCTGATGCCCAACCTTCAAAGAAGGCACACTCATTCACTCACGCACCTACTGGCATGTCTAAACGTTACTGGACTGTGGGGAGGACATGCAGACTCCACACAGAAGGTGCTCCAGCCGAGAATCTAACGGGAGAACCTCTTGCTGTGAGGTGACAACTACAGAATAATACTTGCTATTAAAGCCACTAATTTTCACTTTCCTGCTACATTAAAAAATGCATCATCAATAAAACAAAGTAACCAGTAATATTATCTACTGAGGGGCTATTTGACTGCTGCTCAAAAGATAGCATGAAACTAATTTCAAGAATGTAGGTGCAGTATACTGTTATTACACCAGAATAAAAACATCTAAAATATTTTATTAGACAAGGAAACATTTCTTTTGCTGCATGAAACTAATTTCAAGAATGTAGGTGCAGTATGCTGTTATTACACCAGAATAAAAACATCTAAAATATTTTACTAGACAAGAAAACATTTATTTTGCTGCATTTACAGTGAGGCATAAACTCTCTATATAGAGACAAAGGTGGTGGTCTGTAGTGCAAATCAAGAAAAATGCAATGAAATCGGTGAGGTAAAATGGCGTCTTTCATGCATTCTACATTAAGTATATTAGAATTCTCTGATTTTTTTTTTTTATTACTACAAACTGTCAAAGGCTTCACATACAAGTTGCAAATATACTGTCTCAAGTGATGTTTGGTGTCGTAACCTGGCATCACTTCCATGATTCGCTGAATACTTAATATTTGCCCCGTAACCCAGCAGAACTAACTCTAGCTAAACCAAACCCACTCACCCCCAACTAAATCTACCAACTCTGAGATTGCACTACAGTGGAGAAAAGGGCATAATTGTGTAGTTTGCCAACTATGTCTTTTCCCTATAAGTATTCAGCGAATCGCAGAAGTGAATTTCTCTGAATATGTGTTGAAGTGGTGTTTGCTGCAAAGGTTTTTCGGTGTCATAATACAGATCCTTTTTTATATATTGAGGCATACAAATGACAAAAAAAAAGTTTTCATTAAAATTCACGAAGTAGCTTCTCCCCTTTCAGGGTAGAAGCCCAAGCTAAAAGTGTTTTGTAGATCATTATGTCCAGGACATTCCTTGAAAATTGTATGAAAAATATTAAAATCCTACATTATATATATAATATAAAATAAACAGCCAAAACAGTAATTCAGAAGAATAGTCAACAGTAAAGGGGTTAAACACTTGGTTAGACTTGACATTCCAGAGAAAGCTGTATGTATGTTAACTTTATTCTAGACACTGGATGTCACCATGAAGCCAAAAGCTATTGATATGCGAGTGAAAGTGTAAAATAGTTTAGTCTTCATTTTAGAACTGTTAATGCTAATATTTTGCTTCAGTGGAAAGCTATGAATGTATCTATTCAAACCCAGTAATTGTCACCGACACCATGTGTTGAGAATCATACTGTTAGGGAGACATTTCAGATACTATGCAAAATCATAGCAGAGAGAAATTGTAACTTCAGGTCTAAAAAGGTTTTGTACTTCTATCCACCCCCCCAACACAACCCAAATGGCACATAGCATACAGACTCTGTGTGCCTCTCGCCCACAGCCCATAAGTCAAAACAACGTACCCAACACACTAGTCATAGGTGATTCTATAATCGGGCACAGTACACTGATGTCCAACTCACCAGGCTAAACAAGGAGAAGGTTACTGTCAGCTGCCAGGATCCACCACATAACCCACGCACTCGGGTCACTCCACAAGTACAAATATGACTCTGTCATTGTCCCTGTTGGTGTGAACGACCTGAGATGTACCTCCCCAGACTATATGAAAAGAGACAGGGAAGAGCTCTCCAATCTTGTAGCCCAAGCAGGTATGACTGTAGCCCTGAGTAGCATTCTGCCATCGCCCGGAACGATACCACAGTACAAGGACAAAATGATTGACTTCAACAATTTTCTAAGCTTCTGGTGTCATTCTAAGGGAATCCCGTATCTGTCTGCTTGGGACGACATGGTCGACAGACCATGATGCTTTGCCGGAGATGGCCTGCACCTGTTGCCCCTGGGATTCCGGATACTGGCTAAGGCTCTTGCTGCCCATATAGTGCCTTTTTAGGCAAGGTTCAAATGACAAATTCACCACCGTAACAGGAACATGCAAGTAAAAACTGAGGGTAATGCCACTCAATGCTAGAAGTCTAAATCTCAAAATGCACTCACTCGAGGCACTCTTAAAATAAAGAACATCGATATCTGTGCAGTGACTGAGACCTGGTTCAAGGCTCCAGAGAGCACCCCTGCACTACTAGGCTATAACTCGTACCACGCTTTTCGGCCATGTAACCTGGACCGGAACACCAAAGGTGGAGGTGTGTCCATATTCATTAAGGATTTCCACACCTCCAGGCTAGTTGCTCAGCATAATGCATCTGAGGTTATCCAAGTGCAACTAACTGGGCAAAACTGCAATCAAAATTGTAGTTGGCTACAGATCTCCCACCATGCCCCAGGATTCCCACTCCTCTTTTCTTGATATACTGGAAGATATTAGGTTTCAACCAAACACTCTAATAATGGGCGATTTCAACTACCCCACCATTAACTGGGAAAACTACTCCTGTACCAACTTCGCTCAACACTTTCTGGAATTCATAAATTCAATGCCCTGGATCAACTTATCCACACACACACACATCCCCCAGGGGCAACAATATCTTAGACCTAGTCACTGCCAACATGAGTGACCGGTGTTCCACAGCTGAAGTCAACTCCTCATTGGTCCGATCTGACCATAAGCTAATCACCCTAGATATTCACATCCTGCCCCACCCAACATTAAGGAAACCATGGTAAAATATTTCTCCTAAGCCAACTTCATGCTTCTTAAGACAGAAGTGGCAAACTTCATGACACCTATGCAGATGGATAATATAGTTACGACTGCAGAATCCTACACAAATGCACTCTATAAGCACTTAAACGACTGCATGGATTGTGCTATCCTCCAAAAAAAGGAAGCCAATCTGGTGGTCCCCTGCCATAAACTGTACAACAGAAGGAAGAAACTGTTGCAAAAGAGAATAAAATCCCATGAGTGGAGGAGCTCCCGGATCAGCCTCAGTAAGAAGCTGAGATCCCTTATAAGAGCCTCCAAGGTTAGCTACATCGCCACCAATTCTGAGGGCAACCATAAAACATTCTATAGCTATGTTAAGAATCTCAATGGCAACACCCAGATCTGCTCTGAGTTAAAGCACAACGGCATGAAAATTACAGAACCAACTGATACTGCCAACATCCTGGCAGATAGGTTCAGTGTTAACTTTACCCCCCTCTCACCCACTAAGGGGCCCATATCTATACAGGAAGAATGCAGAGTCCCTGTAATCACAACTATGAAGGTAAAAGCTGCAGTCTGTAAAGCCAAAAAACACAGCATCCATGGGACCAGACAACATCTTGTGCTGCGTTTTACACGAATTTCAGAACGAACTGGTTCCCCACCTAAGCACCATGTTCAGTCATAGCCTCACATCAGGCTTTGTGCTCACTGAATGGCGCACAGCAACATTTATCCCACTTCACAAAGGGGGAGCCACCACTGATCCCAGGAACTATCGCCCTATTAGCCTGATGAGCCTGGTCTGCAAGGCCATGGAATGTATCATCACGGAACTCATAAAGACACTGGTAACCTCCAAACTCTGGAAACCAACCAGTTCGGGTTTGTGAAAGGCAGATCATGCCTCCTGAACCTGATCTACTTCTTGAGGCAGTCACCAAAGCCGTAGACGAGGGTAAGGTGGTTCACACAGCCTATCTTAACCTTGCCAAGGCTTTTGACACCATCCTCCATTCTGGAATTATAGCTAAACTCACTAAACTTGGTATAAATCCCTATATCACAAGATGGTTTGCCAATTGGCTGGCTGAGAGAACGCACACTGTAAAAGTTGCAGACTCCAAATCTGACTTCAAACCAGTGACAAGTGGTGTACTACAGGGTTCAGACCTGGGACCTCTCCTACCAAACATAGAAGGCCTCTGGCTAATGAAGTTCGCAGGTGACTGCAAACTAGGAGCCATCGTAGAGTCTCCAAATGATGTGGACATCCTATAGAAGGGCCGCACTGAGACAAATGCCTGGTGTCAGAGCCATGGCCTCAAACCCAATACCAAAAGGTGCATTGTCATCCCCTTTGGTAAAAACTCTGTACCCATGAACTACCACATAGGCAGCAGTCTACTTGACATGGAATGTGTGATAACGAGACCTTGGGGCACAGGTGGACAGTAGTCTATCCTTTGATAATCACATCGCCACAGTAGTCAGGAAGTCTTTCTGCATGGCTCACCTTATCTCAAAAGGGTTCTCATCCAGGAAAAAAAGGTCATTGTTCCCCTCTACTGACACTCATTAGACCCATTTTATAGAGAACAACACCCCTTTTGGAATGTACCTCACAAAACATCTGCAGCAGCTGGAAAGGCCACAGAAGTACCTCGCAACGAGGATTACTGGCCTCAAACAGATGCCTTACACTGACCATCTCAAAAAACTCCAGCTTCACTTCGTAGCATATCACCTACTCCAAGGTGATCTCTGCCTAACATTTAAAGCTATGTCAAACCCAGAGCTGTTGGACATGCTACACCTAAAGAAATCCCAATCCCTGTGAGTTACACACTCTAGGGACTTAAACCTTGTCACCACAATAAACAGGAAATGCTGGAGGGATAGATTCCTGTCCCAGAGACTTCCCATACTCTGTAACAAACTACCTATCTATGTCAAGCTAAATTCCTTATTCACACACTTCAAGAAAAATCTTTAAGTGGATGGGAAATAGGAAATACACCCTGGGGATCACTTCTGTGGCTCTGCTCGACAGTGGCACAGGAAAATAACTTTCTTGGATGATGTTGGCTTGTTGTACTTAGGCCCTTGGGCCAATAGCCTAGTACCTACCTGCGAACCTATAAGTGTAATTCTTTTTTTCTTTTTATATGCCAAGGGCATAGAAATGATAGAAACATTTCGTTAAAATTTAAGATGTAGCTAATCTTCTGCCTTTCAGGTTAGGAGTCCAAGTTAAAGGTGGTTTATAGATTATGCCCATAACATTCCCTGAAATTGCATGAAAAATACTGAACCATTTTGTAGAAAAATCATTTATACACAGAGCAAAAATACCTAAAACAGTAATTCGGGAGAAATGTCAGTAATAAATGGTTTAAAGTATTGGGTCTGTTATAAGAATGCTATTTTTTTTTTGTACTTTTTTCTCAGTAGTGGGTGCAAACTAGAGTTTCTGGCACAAAAAGCTGGATAATGTAAGCTCCATATTGTGTACGTTAGGATGGTACACATTCCTGAGACTTCCATTTTTCATTTTGTCTGCAGCAGGGCTTTTCCAAAGAGCTACTGTTCAGGTAAATTGAAGGCTTTGAAGATAGTGTAGACATTACTGATCTTTCAATGTAAGGCCACAGTAAGGGCAGTGTGACAGGAGACTGCTGCAGTTACTTATCTATTAAGTACTGAGTACATGTAAAAACAGAGTGGCATCTCTGAAGTGCACAGGTCACATTCTAATGCCAGTTGGACTGCATTCTGATCTAGAAAAATTGAACAGTGGTATGAATGCTAGGGGTAGCAGAAAAAAAAGCCATTACAAAGGTTTGTATGACTGATTTAGTAGCCACCAAAGTTTTACTTAATCTGTCTGAGATAACTATTCTTATAAGAATATTGTTAGAGGACTATATAGTATGGAAAAGGAGCTATAACAAGGGTACACACTTTGAAATACTCAAGAAACTAGTCACAAATGTTCCAATATTAAAATATCAGGGTAAGAATAAGCCATTTGTGTTGCACATGTATGCCCATCAGAATTTTGTAGGAGCTGTGACTGTGTGCAATTATTTCTGTGTAAGTGGTCAAGAGCATTTTACACATGCATAAAAGATATGTTTAGATAGAAATTGAACTGTTAGCAATAGTGTATGGGTGTGAGAAATATAATAAATATATGTATGGTAAAAAAAAGTTTGGTGGAAATAAATTACAAACCCCTTATAAAGTTGTTGTGTCTTTTGGCTTATCCCGGTTAGGGGTCGCCACAGCAGACTGCCGGTCTGCTAATGGAGTTTTACGTGCCGAGTTACCAGCCCTGACGCACAACCTTCAATGAAGGCACGCCCATTCACGCTTGCCTCCACACAGAAGACGCTCTAGCTGAGACTCAAACGGGGCAACGTCTTGCTGTGAGGCGACAATGCTACTGCAGCACCACTACCGCCCCTATAAAGTATATTCAGAAAATCTTTGTAAATGGCATTTCTTAAAGAAATATATCACTTAATCTGCAGAAGTAAGGTCAGAAGGGGAGCTACACATAGCAGGCACACTAAGCAGCAAACATTACCAAACATATAAAAAAAATGCATCAAAGGCGGCTGGGTGGGCTGTGTGGATTCGGACATTGTAAACATACTCCTCCAGTACTTAACTCCCAATACATTTCTGCCAGCAGCTGCATATTCTCAGCTTGTAGTAGGATTTCATTATACTTTCTTTCTAAAAAAAAAAAAAAGAAAAATACTCTTAAATGGTCAGGAAAAAAATTATGTGCAACAAATAATGTACACACTAGTTACGTTTCTGTTTATGCATGCAGGAATCAACCCCATCCTACATTTCACCCTCTGTTTGTATATTACCAGAATAAGTTTTCTCTCACATTATAGGTTCATACTAGGCTATCTGCCCTGGGGCAATTATAAGCCTAGCCCGATTCTGTATGGCTTATGCCACCCCTTGATTTGAGTATACTGTGCCCTTTTTAAGGTTTAGTTTACTGTGCCTCTGTCTAATAGTGACACGGGAGTAATCCCTGGGACAAACCTACGATCCCCCATCCACCTATCGAGATTCTTCTTGAAGAGATTCAGTGAGGTGCTCTGCCTCACATGAACTGGAATTCTATTCCAGAGCGAAGGGAGCCTCTGGGTTATGAACCTGTCCTTCCAGCAAGTTCTATTTATTTCTGTGCTGAGGTTCAAGTCCCTCGAGCGTGTGGCTCTAAGGGATTTAGATTTACTGAGGTGGAGCATGTCCATTAATTCTGGATTTGACATAGCTTTGTATGTCAGGCATAGATCGCCTCGAAGTAGGCGGTATGCAACTTAGTAGAGCTGGAGTTTTTTAACCGAGCAGCATATGGCATCTGTTTGAGACCCTTGATCCCCTTGGTGAGATACTTTTGGGGTCTTTCTAATTGCTGCAGGTGTCTGGTAAGGTACATCCCAAAAGGGGCATTGTATTCTATGATGGGCCTGATGAGGGATGAATAAAGGGGCACGATTACCTCTCTTGATCTAGATGTGAAACCCTTTGTGATGAGGTGGGCTATGTAGAAGGTCTTTCTAACCACTTTGACAATGTGGTTTTCAAAGGAGAGATTGCTATCAACTTGGGTCCCCAGGTCCCTAATAACTTTCTCTGTACTTAATGGGTTTCCACCTATGTGGTAATTTGTGGGCACATTGTTTTTGCCAAAGGGTATGACTATACATTTTTTGGCATTTATCTTTAAACCATGGCGCTGGCACCAGTTATCTGTTAGACCTTTTTGAAGGATGTTTGTGTCAGCTGGAGAGTCGATTATGGCGCCCAGTTTGCAGTCGTCTGCAAACTTGGTGAGCCATAGTCCTCTCATGTTTGCCTGTACCTCGGAAAAGTATATACCGAACAAGAGTGGTCCCAGGACAGAACCCTGTGGGATGCCACTTGTGACCGGTTTTGAGTCTGACATGGCTCCAGCAACTCTCACTCTGTGGGTTCTGTCTTTGAGCCAGTTTGCGACCCATCTTGTGACATAGGGGTTTATATTTAAGCTGGATAGCTTATCTATGATGCCCGAGTGGGGTATTGTGTCAAATGACTTTGCAAGGTCCAAATAGGCTGTGTGGACTACCTTCCCTTCATCTATGGCTTTGGTGACTGTTTTGAATAAGTCAACCAGGTTCAAAAGGCAGGATCTGCCCTTGACAAAGCCGAACTGGGTAGGATCTAGTGTCTGTAGGTTCCCAGTGTCTTTGTTTATGAGCTCCATGATGATCCTCTCCATAGCCTTGCAGACTAAGCTAGTCAGGCTTATGGGGCGATAGTTTCCAGGGTCTGTAGAGGCTCCACCTTTGTGGAGTGGGACCACTGTTGCTGTATGCCATTCTTTGGGCACATATCCTGTAGTGAGGCTGAGATTGTATAGCTGTTTTATTTGAGGGATTAGTTCCTCTTGGAGTTCATGTAGGATGCAACCTGGGATGCCATCTGGTCCCATGGAAGCAGTGTTTTTTGCTTTGGAGAGGGCAGCCTTCACCTGAGCATTAGAGATGTTTGGGAGGCAGCCCTCTGCCGGGATAGATACTTGCTCTTTTGGGGAGGAGAAGTTTGCACTGAACCTGTCTGCCAGGATATTGGCGATGTCTGTGGGTTCAGTGTATTTTTTGTCGTTTAGAATCAACTCAGAACAAGTCTGGGAGTTGCATCCCAGGTTCCTAAAATAAATAATCTTTTCTGTATTTAAATATTTTCATTTAGTAGGGAAAAGTCATCACTTGCTTGTTTTTAACAAAATTATGCAAGAGCATTTTTTTCAGTGAGTCTTCTCTATTATAGTGACATCTGACTTCTAAGGGCGTACGTATGTTGCATTAGTAATAGAAAATTATTCGTTTTTTTTAGGGTTTAATGATTCCTACAAACACCAAAAGTAAAAGCTTGTTCTGAAAGTGTATATATGCATCTATCTATATATATATATATAGTTTTTACACACGCACCCTCCACCATTTCGACTATGCAAAAAATGTATCCTACTTTAGTGCTTTCCCAAAAATAAGAAAGCTGCAGTTTCCACTGCATTCTTTTTCCCCCATTGCTTAAGTGAACACAGTGTTGATATCGCACTAGAAAGTAAAATGAAAAGGACTGCTATTCTGATTGTTTTTATTACTTTGCATCAGTTTGTACTTTTAGGCTATTGCATATATAAGTTGGCTGACTAAAAGCAGATAACCCCTTTTTTGTGACTCTTCTCAATGTGGTAGCTGTAAAGGTATGAAATATTTACTGGAAACAATACACAATGTTTCTTTAAAAAAATATGTATGTATTAGTTCATAACTGACAAAAGCATGGGTTTTAACTGTTTGCACACACCTACATGTGCTGACTTTTGTCCAGACTGTTTTTCCTTTAGAGGATCATGGCAGTTGGTCCTTCCATTGTGGTAATCCTAAATGGTCCTTCCCAATCAGATTCTGAAGTACCTGCCCTCTATTTTTTTTAAACATCACCTTTACTCCTGGTTTAAATTAGGGCATTGTTTCTATTACCATTCTCCAACAACAACCTCTTTATAGCCTTAATGTTGGGCAGCAATGAATAACAGCACATTAGGTAAACAAGTCCCATACTTCATTTCCACTTTCCTGTATAGTTTTTGTTATTCAAGTGTTAAAGTTTGGCTTATCCATTCTAACCCTGTGCAGACTGTGAATACAATCATTCCTGACAAATCACCCATTTCCTTCATAATCTGTTCTATGAAGTGTAGTCCATTGCCACACTCTACCTTTAGGAAAACTTCAATGAAAACATTGCATACTGTCATAAATATGAAACAACTAACAGCATCTCCAGTATAGTGCTCTATACATGGGCAGTAGCAACATCATTTTTTCCCTTCTTACACTATGCCTTTCAATAACATGTAGTGCTCTCGGTTATAAAGATTATGAATGTGAACATGTAAAAGTAACATGATAAATAGTCATTATATCCATTGCAGGACATCTCAGATTAACAGTCTTTGTGTCATTTTGCACAAGTTGCCCCTTTTTAAACTGTCTTGTTAAGTCATTTAAGGAAGTCAGCTGCAAGATAACATAATGAGCTGCTAATGTTGAAATGAGGCATACACAAAAGGTGATGTAGAGTAAAATGAGGTATAACTCCTTTTTATTTATCCTTTGGATTATTCTGTAAGCTAATCAGTTTTAGATAAGTGCACCAGTTTGAATCTTCATATCTGACATAGAGCTTCTGGTCCTACAGGTGCAACAATAACATCTTGCCTTTGCAAGCTACACATAAGGCACTTTGTAACCATGAACATTTTGATACTGATACTATAGCAGTCTACCTGTATGCAGATAATGTGGCAGTACAGGCAGACTGATCAAGAACTTCAACAAAAGATAGGGAAATGGAATGCAAAACTGAAGGCACATGGAAAGAAACTGAGTACAAATAAGGCAGTTGTAATGGCAGCAAATGGAAGAAATCAGAAAAAGCTGAGACCTGAGATAAAGGAAAACAGCGGAATAGGTCAAGTATATGGGAGGGGTGGTTGAGGAGAAAGGAAGTCTAAAAGAGGAGGTCAAAGCTAGAATCACAGAGGCTACAGCCATCTGGCAGAGTGTCAGGTGTAGTATGTGACAGAAGAATGCCAAAGAAGCTGAAATGTAAGGTGTACAAAACGGTGATGTAACCAGTACTATATGGTACAGAAACCTGGGCAGTAAAAGCTGAGCAGTTGAAGAAGCTAGAGGTGATTGAGATTAAGTGCCTGAGATGGGTGGTAGGATGCACAATGTGGGACAGACTAAGAAATGAAGACATAAGAGCAGAATCCAAAGTAGCTCTAAATGCAGAAAAAGTCAACAAGAACAGATTATGGTGCTTCTGGCACATGTGCAGAAAAGCAGAAGACAATCTAGTGAAGACACCTTGAGACCGACAGGAAGAAGGCAAGAGAAAACAAGGGCATCCAGCAAAAAGGGGTGGATGGATTGTTTGAGAGAAGACCTGCAACAGTCAGGCATGAGGGTTGAAGAGGGTAGGAGAGTAGCATTGAATAGAGACAGATATGGTGACAGCTGACATGACACCCTGACCCCATGTAGAAAATGGGGAAAAACAGAAATGATTATGATGATCATTAAGAGCAGTCTAGCTGTTCCATTTGTAGTCCATCCAAAACTTCAGACTGTCCTTGTCTTCCATAGGCCTCTACTAAATCTTGAAGTGCAGAAAGATTACTGGGGGGGGGGGTGTCTGCTCACTCACAGCAATAGTTAGGCTTGGATATCTCTCAACTCTATCCAAGGCATCTTTATTCACTGCCTCATCTGCCACTGGATTGTTCAGGGCATGCTAATGTTTAGTCAGTTGGTGTTCTTATAAAATGTATATAGACATATTTTTGCCTTAGAGGGATGAAGCCTGGACTATGATCCAGTAGATGTGTATTTCATTAGAGGTACAGGTGCTGGAGGGACCAGGTGAGTGGCTGACACTAATTACCCCATCCTGGGGGGAGGGAGATGGCTCATCCTACCATATTAGTGATGTCTACTGGACAGTAGGCAATCAATGGTGGAAGTGACTTAATGCTGTTAAAAAGTGATACATGCACTGGTAAGCTGGGAAAGATGTGGATGGGAGCACACACATCATTCCCCACCCAAGCAGCCATTGTCAGTCTGCTGGATGTAAATGGGAAGGAAGTAGGAAGGATGGGGGTATTCACAGGACCAATCAACTGGCCCACTCCTGAATACCTGACTTTCATCTGTAGGGGAATGAAAGGACTGATTGGGTTGGGAATGAATGAGCCTGAGGGCTTTCATTTGGCGATGCCTGGCTGCCATCCCTGGTAGAGCAGATCAGCTGATAGGGTACAGGTAGGGGAACAATTGTGCAGATCCCATGAAGGACTTAAACATTATATATAGACCTGGTACATCTTCTTTTCTGTAAAATCTTAGCATATCGTAAAGGTTTACCCTGTGTTTCTACAATCCACATCTTGGCCCAAAGTAGAAAATACAGCATAAGTGAAGACATTACATAAACAGCATCACTGAATTTTTTTCATTGGCTTATCACAAATTTCTAATGCAGAAAGAGTTGCCTCCAGTTCCACTCTCTGGGTAGATGTTACCAAGTGATTTGTATTTGTTACAATTGCTTATCTGAAATCCAAACTGTCTTACCTGTAATGCAGGACTTAAATAAGATGCCTTCAGTATAAGTACAAGAGATTCCTTCATGATACTGTCCCCTGGAAGACAACAGTGGATTATCGTCCTGTAGCTGGTAATAATCATGGTTTTCCCTTCATACTGCATCAGCTGAGAAAAGTAGCACTTTTTTTTCTACCAGCTTAGTTGAGGCTTTTTCTTCAAAAGCAATTGTTCAATTTGACATTCCCTGAATCTTGATGCCTTTAGTGTTTTCCGCATGTCGCATCTGTAAAACCAAAGTAGTAAATCCAGAACAGACAGTTTTCATCATGGTCCAGTATAGCCATACAGGATGCTCCATGCAAGGAATGAATCCCTAGAAAAAATACCTCTGAGAGTAGACAGTTTGGATGACTCCAGGATAGACTTTGAGCCACTTCTCTAAAAGCACTACAGAGCTGAAATAGCTTCATTATTAAGCTCCAGCATATAAAATGGTTGAATTGAGTCTGCTTATATCAAGCAGCAATAAGTAACAGTATCAGTGCAATTTTCAGATCCTCAAATGCGGCACGAATTTTGAATGTCCATATTAAAAGATGGAAAAATTCAATGCTCCCACAGCATGATCTACATTAGCAGTGCCCTTTGAGCAAATTCTTCAATAAATACTCCAAGACAGTTTACTAGCCATAGAAATTTTTTTTAGTCTTTTCAATGCAGTGGACAGGGGGTTTTACCGAGTTTGCTTGCACTGCATTGGTGGTTGATTGTTCATGGGGCTGTACTGCAAAATGTAATGTTGTGGTGAGTTTTACTCCAATATATTGAATGGTGTAAACTGCAATGCATTTTTGAAGGGTCTTTGCGTTGTCTTCACTGTGGTATGACCATGGAGTGAGTATATGTATGTGTGTTGGGCGGGGGGCGGGCTTGCCTCCCTACAAAAAAAAAACCTTTTTGAGTTTTTCAACCCACTATTTTCAGAATTTATCTTTTCAGAAAAATTGTGAATCAAAAAAGTGTGTTTTGACCACATGTAGGTAGACCCCCTTTAACCTGTCATATATTTGTTGTCTTTCCTGTCATGTAACAACCACTACTAGAAATGTTGCTTCAGGGTGTATGAACTCATCCATGTCAAAGGTACATTTTTAAAAACTTTATCAAAGGATTCACAGACTGTATGCACTGTCTAACACCTTGCAAAATCAGCTTGTGGTCAATTCTGTAGAAGCATGCACAACCGCAACAATTACTAAGGCACAGGCAGTTCTTGTATAACACACATATCTGAAAATAAATTTGTAACACTTGTTTAAAGTCTGAAATTTCAACCTTAACTGTACATGAATTACAATGCAAATGTTTACTTTCATTTCCTTCTGAGACCCTAGTAATTTTGGAGCTTTAGTTGACCCATCACATTTTATGCACCGTGTAGCTTATTTGCTGTGAAACACTGATCCTGGGTTATGCTGAAGTAAAGAGTTACTGGTTCTGACTAGAGGCAGTGGGAAGTTGAAAGGAAAATTAATCTTAAAAGTATTAATGTTGCCTAAGCTTTTACTGTGTATGAGGAAATCTATATTTGAAACAGTATCTTAAATGTAAATAAGAATATTAGGGGATGTTTAAGGTAAATGTGCATTGTATTTTTAAGAATAATTATTTAATTGCTTAACAGTCAGTTGACGTAAGGCTTTATTTGTAGATGTTCCATTTTTGTTCTATTTTATTACACTTGAAAAAGCATATTGGTGAGAGCTTACTTTGTGAAAATAGTTATTTTCTACTTTGCCACTTTTGAGACTGTATACGTTTGTTCCTTGGACTTCTGCTTTATACTGGGGTCAAGTTTTACCATTTGAGCTACTCCTTGTTCTGCACTTGTAATGGGCTACAGCAAAAGCAACCTCTAAAATCAGAGATTGACAGTTGAGACGGCCAGGGGAGGGTGTCCATGTGGGGGGAGGCTTCAGTACAAAGCTGGGAGAATAATAGAAGACAGCAAAGGACAGTTATTTGCTATTAAATTGGGTACGTGGACTGGTCAGTTGACCATTTTCCGTCATGAAGCTATTACTGAGACTCACTTAAGTTAGTAGAGCAGCAGGCCTGGCATCCAAATGTGCACTTCAGGATTAATGAGAAGTATGAAACTCTTCTTTTGGCTGCTCCCTTTAGGGGTCACCACAGTGGATCATCTGTTTCCATTTCTTCCTATCCTCTGCATCTTGCTCTGTCACACAAACCACCTGCATGTCCTCTCTCACCACATCCATAAACCTTATCTTAGGCCTTCCTCTTTTCCTGTTACCTGGCAGCTTCATCCTTAGCATCTTTTTCCCAATATACTCTGCATCCCTCCTCAGCACATGTCCAAACCAACATAATCTTGCCTCTCTGGCTTTGTCTCCAAACCTTCCAACCTGGGCTGAATCTCTAATGTACTTATTCCTAATTCTGTCCACCTTTGTCACACCCAGTGCAAATCTTAACATCTTTAACTCAGCCACGTCCAGCTCTGACTACTGCCTTTTTGCCAGTGCTACTGTCTCCAACCCATATAACATAGCTGGTCTCACTACCCTCTTGTAGACCTTCCCTTTCACTTTTATTAGTCTGCCACAAATCACTCCTGACACTCTTCTCCACCCACTCCATCCTGCCTATACTCTCTTCACCTCTCTTCCACACTCACCATTACTATGAACTGTTGATCCAAGTATTTAAACTCGTCCACCTTCACCACCTCTACTCCCTGCATCCTCACCATTCCTCTGAACTGTTGATCCAAGTATTTAAACTCGTCCACCTTCACCACCTCTACTCCCTGCATCCTCACCATTCCTCTATCCTCCCTCTCATTCACACACATATAGTCTGTCTTAGTCCTGCTGACCTTCATTCCTCTTCTCTATAGAGCATATCTCCACCTCTCCAGGGTCTCCTCCACCTGTTCCCTACAGATCACAATGTCATCTGCAAACATCATAGTCCACGGGGACTTCTATCAACCTGTCCATCACAATTGCAAATAAGAAAGGGCTCACAGCTGATCCTTGATATAATCTCACCTCCACCTTAAATGCATCCATCACTCCCACCACAGACCTCACCGCTGTCTACCGTCGTACATATCCTGTATCACTCTTACATACTTCTCTGAAACTCCCGACTTCCTCATACAATAACACAGTTCCTCTCTAGGCACCCTGTCATATGCTTTCTCTAAGTCCACAAAGACACAATGCAACTCCGTCTGACCTTTGTAATTCTCAAACACTTAAACATTACATCTGTAGTGCTCTTTCCTGGCATGAAACCATACTGCTGATCACTAATCATCACCTCCCTTCTTAACCTAGCTTCCACTACTCTTTCCCTTGTCTGCAATTATTGACTGACTATAAGGATTCATGATTTATGAGGACAGGAATAAAAATAAGAAAAGACATTGGGGATGTTCTTTCAACTCTGGTACAGATAAGAGGTAAGTATGTATGCATTTGTGCTTATGTGTTAGAATATGCGACTACAGCAGGAAAGTGCTTATTTTTACTCGCTGTAGTTAATGCAGTTCAAAATATGCTAATTAGCTGTTAACAAGGCCCTTCTTCATTGCAGTTAATGTGTTTCTGAAGTGCATTTTCCCACATTGCAGAAACATTCCGTTTTGGTGGCAGTGCAGCTCTTACTGCCAACAGAGGGGTTCTTTCTGAATCCCTGGGTATTTCGATAAGTGCCATGGGACTGTTGACATTCAAATAAGCTATCACCGCCTCAGGCAGATGGTACCTTATTTTAACATCTCATCTAAAGGATGACACTGTAAAATACAGTAATGCCTTAATTCCTGCTAACATGCCTTCTGTGTGGAGTTTGCATGCCATGTGTTTTCATAGGGTTTCACAAGATACTCTAGCTTCCTCTCGCATCCCAAAGATGTGGAGGTAGGTGGTGGATTCATGATCTATCAGCTGTTAAAAGGAGTGTGTGTGTGTGTGTGTGTGTGTGTGTGTGTGTGTGTGTGTGTGTGTGTGTGTGTGTGTGTGTGTGTGTGTGTGTGTGCGCGCGCAGTATGTGGATGACTGAGTGCATGTCCTGCAGTGGAGTATTCTGCTGTCCATAACTGGTTCTTCGCGTCGCCCCCTTGGTTGCCTCTAGCTCTGGTATGACCCTAAATTAAAGCAGGTAATGGAAATGTGATGGAATTAGATAATTTCTGTGACATAATTATTTATTGTGTACTTGTTTTCTTCTTGGTTTGCTGCTGTGTGATGCTGCTGTTTATAAGGGATGCCTGTCTGATTATATTACTGTATTTATAGTTTACTTGAATACCTTTGGAATTCCCCTTACAATTCTCAAGCATGCATTACATTTCATATTCTTTTACTATGACATCAGGTACTGAGAGCTTTTATTGACAGCTTAGCAGCTCTAGATATTTACATTTTCTGGGTTTTTATTTAATTATCAGTACCTGTAGAGGAGCGATTTTTATTGGATAATCTTAGATTGGTTTGGTTCTTGACTATTATTTCTGGAGTCCTGCACTGGTCTTCAGAGTTTCTTAATATCAAAGTTTTTTTTTATTTTTCTTTGGTTCAAAATAACTAATAAATGCAGATATCAAAGCAAAGCTTATCTGTCAATGTATATATTATATTGCCTAGCATTTCAGCTGTTTATACCACTTTGGACCCCTAATGTTGTCATTACTTGCAACATTTTCTTAATAGTACTGTAAGATATATACATACATACATACAAATATATGTATATGTAATATATTAATTTTAAAATATATTTCCCTGTTTGATTTTATTGCAGATGACTGGATTTTCTTGCTGTGTTTAAGTACACACTGTTGGAGTAATGTAATACACTTTATGCTTTAGTAACAGACAAATGTTTACTTTCCATCTTTTTTTTTTAGTCCGCCTGAATTGCTTAACCGTATAACTTTGTTTTCCAAGTAAAATTAATTTAGCTTTTTTCTATAGATAACAGTTCTCCTATGTACTTCCCCACAGGAGTTTACAATGGTTTGTAGGGAACGTTAATGAACAGCCCAGTCTTCATTTTCTTTTGCAGTGCACTAGTGCACCGGGACAGTAAAGGGAATAAAAAACTGCACAGAACACTAACTGAAGTAGGATCCCATGCAGCAGTACATCAAACTGCTAATACTATAAGGTAGACTCCCTGCATTGCCTTGCTCAGGTGTGCTAACCCTAACCCTGCCTCTTACCCCAAATCTACACATTGTTATTAAAAACCCTTTCCCTTATGGCACCATTACACAAGACAAAAACGGAACACACACAACACAAAACGTGCGCAACACAGAATCTATCCCCCTATCTAACCCTTACTGTAAGCCTAACCCACAAATGTGCATATTCACAACTGCTATAACCCAATCTTGCACAGCTTCACAACCACCACTTTTATCATTCCATTTTCCTGCACACTCCTACTTACCTACTCGAGATGAAACTAAATTCAACCATATGTGATTCATATAAGTGAGCACTCACTCATTTGTGCATTCTCTCTTTTTACACCCATAAAAACTTTCCAACCATGTAAGTTTTCAAACTTTTGAGTTACAACTGCATATTTGGGTTTATATTACAAGATCGACCTTTCTGAAATTGAACTTTATATGGTCGAGACTATTAGGTCGACTTTTG
Source organism: Protopterus annectens (assembly GCF_019279795.1). Taxonomy (NCBI): domain Eukaryota; kingdom Metazoa; phylum Chordata; order Ceratodontiformes; family Protopteridae; genus Protopterus; species Protopterus annectens. Next base: position 481,683,737 of record NC_056734.1, read on the forward strand.
GAGAAGTAAAAGCGCTTGGACTGAGCTTGTGGTACAATGGGGATAAGGGAATTTACCCTTTTCTCCACTGTAGTGTGGTCTTGAAGTTGGAATATATAATTTGGGGAGGGGGGGTTATCTCCCTGCCAAAACACAGATTTGGGGTTTTTTGTACTGTTCGACTTTTCAGAAAATTGGTCCTATATGAAGTTCAGCTTTCTGTAAAGTTGATCTTCTAATATAACCCCCCCCCCCCACACACACACACACGTGTGTGTGTGCTACCTAAAACAAAATGCCAAAATTTAAAATTAGCGATCTACTCAGATTCTCAACAGGGGGTAGAGAGCAATTCCTACTTCCTGCTGAGCCATGACCTCCTACCAAGTACTGCCAGCATCCTGTGATCAAATGACTGTCAAATCACTTGTCACAGAATTACAAATGTCCAATATTTCAAACATTCAACCAAATGACTGGTTCTCCCATACGTGCGTGTGTGTAAAAGATATACGTACACATGCTTATTTACATATATAACACACACATACCTTACTTTAAATCAGCTGCACTTTTTTGCTGTTTGCATTGTAAGAATCCCATTATCCCTGTCAGTTTTTTCCCTTTCACACAACTTTTTTTCTTGATGAATGATTGCGTATGTTTCTTGTAGGGGGGACTCTTAAGTCTGCTATTTGGAAAGTTTTGCCTTTGTCCTCTCCATTCCATCCTTGCTGTCTAGATGTAATCTGCCATTGAATTAACCTGAAATAATGTAAACACTGCTGAATCTCACCTGATTGCACCCCCCCCCCCACCAGACTTTGCTGGCATCATCCTATTCTAGTTTTAAGATTATATCTATGGCAGTAACTTGGCATGATTATACAGCTATCCCTGTCCAGTAAAGGAAAGCAAATAGCTTTGTTCTTTTTCACTTCCTTGTAGCCCACTCATATAATGAACATGGCATACTGATGCAGGAGAAGGGAAGGCACTTGAAATCCAGAGTTCCATAGCAGTAAATTTTACTTAGCATCAAGTACAAAAATATTTTCATATTCTGTTATGCTAATCTGTTTATGCAAAGCAGTTAGTAGCCACAAAACCAGTTTTGGCAGAAGCCCTTGGGCTTTCTTTCATCATATGCAGCATGCTTTACATATTTTTCGTACCATTCTGTTATGTTCCACATCCCTCGATAATGTACAAAAATGTTTTTATGCAGTCTCCCTGAAGGCAGCAGGCTAAACTGTACTTATCCTAATGCCATACATTATGGATAATTATAGATAAAGCTCTTAAGAGAGACTGCAGATTATTTATCTGTTTATTTTGAAAACCAGGACTACAAGTCTGGAATGAAACACTGTCCCAACAAACCTTCAAGGGGTGCAGCAGAATGGCTATTTAGGAATGTTCTCATATGCCTCACTGGCATTATTGTAATGGAATGCTGCAAAAATTCTGGACATTCCAGAGAACTTTGTAAAAAGACCTGCATAATGCATCCACTGCTCCCTAACGTTTGTATTCATTATATTGATTAGTAAAAAAAAAAACATTTTTACTTTAAAACACCATGCTCTCAACTAATAACTGGAGATAGGAGCATAAACGGAGATCTAAGAAAAATAATGGGAATAGTCATTTACTTTAATAAAAATGATCAGGGACAGTAACTGCACAGCTTACTGGTGTTCAGAAGACTAAGGCATTGCAGCATTTTAACTAAAACCTGTATGATATTTAGTACTATGCCAAAAGGTCAGTATGTTAGGTCGACATTTTAGCGATATGATTTTTAGCTGCAGTGTTGGCAAAGTATCAAAGGTGTGACAGCACTAAGGTATGTGGTTAGGACAGTCAGGCTTGCACTTTTTCTCTGTTCTCTGAATAGTGAGCTTAAGGACTGAATGCCAGCACTGTTTTAAAGTGCAGATGCTTTTTAGGATGCCATTATTCACTAAACAAACATGTTAAACAAATGGATGTAATTTGTACCAATAGGCCTGAAACGTGTAGAGACTGGTAATCTTTGGGGAGAGGGCTTCAACGAAAACAAATTACTAAGTACTTTGCAGGTGCAATAAAACAAAATGCAGCATAAGCTAGGACTTGCTTTTACAGCAGGAAACGTACGAAGGTGAGACTGGTATTTAAAAGGGCAATAAAGAATCTTCCAAGCAGAAATTTAGTAATGAAGTTTAATGCAGAAGGTTAAATTTATGAACTGCTACCAAGCTTCATCCTGTATTCCTGGGTTTTTCCTCCGTAGTCTCCGTTTGCACAGGTTCATAAGCAAGTACTATGCAATCAGTCTGTAGGCCATTACGAGCCTAGCCTAAACCCTATTCAAAACTTCCATCCAGCAGGGCATGACAAGATGGGGAAGAATTTGAGGCTGACCATCCAATTATCTATGTTTACCTTTATAGTTTTGAGTTGAGAATAATGCTTTAGGATATGGAAAATGCTGGTTTATTTTATAAACAGCACTGGGGGATTGTTTTTACAAAATTTTAGATCAGTCTCCCAGAACAGAGAACTGCATTATTTTTGTACCTTTCCTTATCAATTTTATGCATCCAGAACTCAACATTACATAGCTTTTAACAAATGTATTTTAAGATCTGATATGCTCTCGTGATTTTTGCTTAGACCTTTACAAGAAACTTGACAATGTACCTTTTTAAAACGTAGACAGTCTGGTCTAAGAGTCTTATCTTTTGACCTTGTTACATTTAGTACCAGTGTGCATTATATAGATATTCTTACAATGACTCTTTCCTAGCCTGAGAAAGTCAGAGCTTACAAAAGATTCCTGACGCATTTTTTTTTTTTTATTAATTTTTAAACCAGAATCTTAAACATAGTAACATCCATTAACTTCTTCAGCACCTGCTTTGCCTTCAATTTGTTAGTAACACTAATAAAAAAATGCATTTGTAAGGCATATAAAGCTGCAATTTACGTAAAACTATATTTTGCATCTGTTTTACCCTTTGTTTGTTAAAAATCAAACATTTTGTTTAACTCGTTTGTAAAACAACTGCAAGTTAATATGCATATTTTTCCCCTAACACTGTTTTATGTCAGTTGATCAAGTTTTTGGAAACTTGAATGAAACAAAACAACAAAAATCTACATTTTTTGCAGGAGGGAGCCCTCCCTGCATCCCCCTTTCAAATTCTATATATCCACTCAAGATCACACTACAGTGGAGAAAAGGGTAAAAACTCTGATCCCCCACTGTGCTGCAATCTCCATACAAATGTTTCAAGTTTTCGAAAGTCAAACATATGGTCTCAACCATATGAAATTCAAGTTTCTGAAAAGTAAATTATCTGACAAACTCTCTTCCTGACACACAGTGGACGTTTGTTCTAGAGGTGAGGGCTACACTGGGGTATGAATCTGTCACACCAATATGTTTTACTTACCTGCTGATTAAGGTTTAATTTCTTTAACTGGGTATTTGAAGTACAATTCCTTCTGTAAAGGAATAGGAGATCAAAGAGGGTTGAAACTGTCGTGGTATAAAAGGATATGTAAAGATCTCCAAGGAGAAGTCTATAAGAGACTGATTACATAGACAGGACTAGGAGTATGTCATGATAAAGGTCACTAATCTTTTTAGTTATGAATCTGTGGGGTCTGTCAAGTTAAGTGATATGTCTAGGTAAATACATGCCAAAAGGAGCAATATACTCAATTCTATGTCTGAGAAACGAGTAAAGGAGAATTAAAACTCCCTTGGATCTAGTAGAATACCTTTGGAAATTAGATGAGTCAGAAGGGTTTCCAAACTACTGTAGAAACATGATTGTCAAATAAGGAATTGTCAACAAGAGTACCTAGATCCCTTGCAGCAGTGTCTGACTGAATGGGTATGTCACCTGTATTGTATCTGAAAACGTTTTGCCTACCAAATGAACTAAACTACATTCTGTTCACATTTGATGGGAGACCATTGCCCTTGAACTAATTGTTAACAACTTGATCTAAATCCTGTTAGAGACTTGTGTGTCAGTGGAATCCTCTGTAAATTTAGATAACTATAAGTCAGAAGCTTTGGCCTGAATGAATGAGAAATAAATGCCAAATAGGAGAGGAGCCAGCGCTGATCCCCGAGTTACACTTGGCTTTCATCAATGACACCTGCTACTCTAAGCACATGAGCTCTGTCAAACAGTTAGTTACCCATTGCACAACATAAGGATTTATTTTCAGATTTATAACACTGTCAATAATGCCAGCATGGGGAATATTATCAAAGGCTTTGGCCAGGTTCAAACATGCTGTATGTATGCTATACCACTATCCACTGCTTTGATTACTTTTTCAATGAAATTAATGAAGTTGAAGAGGTAGGACCTTCCTTTGCCAAATCCAAATTGATGAAGAGTCCATGGTTAAGAGATTTGTAATGTAGTCTGAGATGACATGCACTACATCTCTGCAGTTACCATGGTCCTAGGACCTTCCTTATGTGATGACATTACAATGACTGGTTTGGAGGCTTTAGGAATGTAACCCATGTTGTGGCTTTGATTAAAGATATTATTTATTCTTGGAACAGATTATGATATGGTGCCAAAGTGTGTTTAGCTGAGTGAATAGTGGTGATTATGTAAATTAAGTCTTGAATTAAAGATGGTTAAAATTCAATGCATCATATCCTGTCGAGCAGGTGTGCAGTAACTTACATGTTCTTTGACAAGCAGATAGTTTGCCCTCCTAGTCATGAAACAAAAATGCTCATGTTTGGTTGTAAGTACTATAAAAATGCTTATCCTATCTGAAAGGGTTTGTAGTACAGCCTTATTGTTGGGGGGTGGGAGAGAGGTACCATCCTTATTCTACATGTGGTGGGAGGATATTTACTTAGCAATTGCTGCTATGACCTCTTTCCAGACATACTGCATGCATATTTTTCTGTCTGAATCTTTTTAGATGGTCTGTATTGGGCATGTATAACTGGGGCCAAAATGTAGACAAGATGTTTGAATACTGTACAATTTGGTAAATAAAAAAAACAAAGCAGTATACCGAAACCAGTAACAGCAACAGGCTGTTGAATAATCCACATAGGAACAGCTTTTTTCCATTAAACAACACCAGGCTGTTTAATAATCCACATGAAACAACTTGGTGTTTTCACCAGGCAGTTGTAGGCTTCTTCAGGGTTGTTCACAAAAACGGAAAAAGCTGTTCCTGTGTGGATTATTCAACATCCTGTTGCTGTTACTGGTTTCTGTATACTGTTTTGTTTTTTTATTTAGTTGTAGTGGTCTTTTTGGCCAGTTTTGTTTTTTGTTTTACTGTACCATTTGCTATAGAATTGGATTCCCCAGTATTTTAGGAACATTGTTTAAGACATTTGATTTTTATTGTATTTAGTATTATTGACTTGGTATCTAGACCTTTTAAAATATTTTACAGGTTATCACTCAGCAATTTAGCAACTGTGTCAGGATTTTAGTGTCATCAAATGAAAGGATCATCTACATAACAGAAGGAATTAAGGTTAATTTCACTGTGGTCAGGCTATATGTAAATAATTAAAGTAGCATGTGTCCAAATACAGATCCATTGGGTATAATGAAGAAGGTTGTAAATGGGAAGTCCATACTATTTTATGGTTATATCTACAGGGTTCGAAGATCAAATTATCCAAATCACAAGATGCTAAGAGACAGAATGTACATTTCTATAAGTAAACTTACAATAACAATAGATGTTTTAATGATTGCTGTTGCAGTAGCCTTTATTGTTGTATCTGGACAGCTTCTAAAGCTTCAAGGCCTCTTCTACATGCCCAAACTGTCAGGCAGCTTGAGTGCAGCTGACTAAAAGACAAGTTCGGGTATCAAATCCTTCAGGGCTCTTCCTGATAACAGAGAGAGGGAGGCTGAGCTCTGAAAGGAAAATGCTAGGAAGAAAAAAATATATATGACACCCTAGCTTAAACAGCATAACAAAAATAAGGGGGAGGGTGAAAGGAGAGAGTGGCTACTGCAAAAGTGATCATTCAGATATCTGCTGCTATGGTAAATTTACTTGCACAATTGTACTACGTTCATCATATTGATCACTGCTGCATTAACATAAGCTATACGAGTAGATTACCCTAGCTTACTACATTTTGGGAGGTAGAAGGAGAAGACTCCAGGAGCCCATGGAAAATGGTACTTGCAAAGTCTGATCTAGACCCAGAGAAGGCATGAAGCTTATGTTTTGTAAAAGTATGTTGTTGTGTCTTTTGGCTTTTCCAGTTAGGGGTCGCCACAGCGGAACTCCAGTCCGCTAATGATTGGCAGTAGATTTTTACGTGCTGAGTTGCCAGCCCTGATGCACAACCTTCAACAAAGGTACGCCCATTCACGCATGTCTCCACACAGAAGGCGCTCTAGCTGAGAATCAAACAGGACAACATCTTACTGTGAGGTGACAACACTACCGCAGCACCACCACCGCAGTATGTTTTGTAAAAGTATGTACAGAGGACAAGGTTGAAGTTTCAGAACTTCTAGAATCCAACCCTCTCCAAAAGACATAGATTAAGCCAAGACCCAGGTAGAATGAGGCTTGACCCTACCTGGAATTGCTTTGCTGTGGTGAGTATAACAAAAGGTAATAACCATAAACAACTATTTAAAATGAGTGTGACAGTTATCCCTTCTTACCTTCACAAGAAATTAACAAATGATCCAAAGATCTGAACAATTTAGTTCTATGAAGATAGTACTTGAGTAATCTGTAGACATCAAATGTATGGAGTATCCATCCTCCCTCAATTTTTGGGTTCAGGAAAGAAAATGAGGAAATGGATAGTTGGCTTAATGTAAACTTGGATACCACTTTAGGCATAAAAGAAGATTTAGTTCTCAAAGAAACCCTGTCCTTGTGTAAGATGGGGTAGAGTTGACTCACCAGAAGAGCTTTCAAGTCAGATATTCTTCTTGCAGAGGTCAGAGCAATCAGTAGAACTTTTTTCCATGTTAAGAAACTCAACACAGCCAGGTTAGCTGATTCAGATGGAGCAAGTGTTAAATTCTGTAACACAGACTTATGATCCTAAGGAGGGGTCACTGGTTTTCTGGGAGGCCTCTTATGTAAAACACCTTTCAAAAACATTTTGACATGCATTGAGAGAGTAGGGTCCATGGGCAGACATGCTGAAATGGCTGATAAATGAACCTTGATAGAGGAGTAAGAAAGGCCATAGGATAGTAACTTTCAGACATATTGTAAAACAAAAGAACAGCTAGCTCTGAATTGGTGCTGGTTATGTTATTTGAACCAACTAGAAAACCTTTTTTGTTTGCTAATATATGATTTTCTAGTGTAGTTTTTTTTTGCCAACATTAGTTCCAGCTGCATGTCCTCAGTAAAGATATGCCTAAAAGGAATTAAGACCCTCTCATCCAGATGGTCAATTGAAGTTGATTGATGTCAGGGTGTACCGAACACTGTTGTTCTTGTTGTGAGTAAGTCTAATCTGTGAGAAAGCTTGTGGTAATTGCCGCCCCTGGCCATTTCCAAAAGAGGGGAAAAACATGCTTGCCTGGGACAGAGGGAAGTCACCATAATGATCTTCTGGGATTCCTTCTGAATCTTCAGAAGTACCCTAGATATTGGTGGAAATAGTGGAAAATCATAAAAGAACAATTTTTAACAGATTATGAAATGTTCTTGTACCTTTGACAAAATCCCATTGATCTTTGTGTATCAATTGGGGAATTATATTAGTTAGTCTCAAAGCCAAGATCATCATCTAACTTTTAGTCTTATTTTTTAATTTTAAGGAGTTTTAGTCTAAATTGACTTTCAGTTTCCAGTAACACATCTATTTTCTGCTTGATTTACATTATATCTCCTCCTAGCCCTAAAATCCAACATGCTTGAATATCCTATTGCACTCTAAGCCAATCTTGCAACTCTTTCAATGCAAACAGTTTAAATTCTCTCTTCTTCCTAACACAATCTTCTAATGCACCTCACCTTTCTTCTTTGTCTACTTTCCACTCTATTAAGTCACCCTCAAAGTTGATAGGCACTTTTCTTTTATTCTCAATTATCCTTTTATGCCATGTTTCAAAATTGCTTGAGATGATGTATTATTATTATTGTAATCTCCAATGTCTTTGTGACAATTAAGTTGTTACTTAAATGTCACCATGAGGAGGGACATGATCTGATAGAGCAGTTGATGATATTTCTCCACCTTCTACAATATATTTATATTCGCTTGGGGTATAATCCATGAAAGTCTATTGTGTACTTTAGAGTAATATATAAACTGAGGTAAAAAAGTAATCTCTGTCACAGACATCTAAGATAGCAAGTGTATCAGTTACCACCATTGTTTTCTCATCCTTTGTTCAAGCAATTTCTTAGAGGGGCAAAGAATATAAGACCCCCACGAAGAGCTCCTACTCCTGCTTGGGATCTCAATTTTGTGTTGGAGAAACTCACTCTACAACCTTTTGAGCCTGCAGCTACTTCTGAGTTGAAATATTTATCATGGAAGACTGCTTTTTTGTTGGCAATTACCTCTGCAAGAAGGGTTTCTGAATTGCAGGCCCTTATGGCGGTTGAGCCTTTCTTGATTTTCCATAAGGATAGGGTATCATTACGTACTAATCCTTCCTTTATGCCTAAGGTGGTTTCTAGTGTGGCTTTAATCCAAACTATTCATTTGCCTACTTTTTATGCAAATCCCCAAAATAAAGGGGAAAAGATTTTGCACACTTTAGATGTACACAGGCAGTTGCGTTATTATTTGGACAGAACTAAAGGGTTCAGGCAGTCTCAGCAGTTGTTTGTTTCTTTTGCTTTGAGTTCTCAGGGCAAGCCTGTGTCAAAAGAAACTATTTCTAAGTGGATTGGGTTTTGCATTGCTTTCTGTTATTCCCATCATGGCAAGGAGATTCCAGCTGGGATTAGGCCTCATTCCACTAGGGCTACTGCCACATCAACAGCTTTTTGAGGGGAGTGGCAACCAAGGATATTTTGGAGGCAGCTACTTGGAGTTCAGTGCATACTTTCTCTAGGCATTATCACCTGCCACTTTACTCTAAATCCAGGGCTGGTTTTGCCACTGCTGTTTTGCAGGGCATTTTGGCAGCTCCTGCTTCCTTGTAGTTAGCCATCCTCCCTTACCTCTGCTTTGGGATTCTACCCAAGTGTAAGGACTGCAGCAATGTGAGATGAAGAACATAGTACAGTTTTGTACCTACCATAAATGTAGATGTTCAAGATCCACATTGCTGCAGTCCAATTTACCTCCCTCCTTCCCTCTGTAGTTAGAGGCGGTTGTGTGGGTTGGGTTGTACATATTGTGTATATTGTATATATTGTACATATAGTTAGTGCAAGGGTGGTTGGTTGGTTGTTTGCTGTCTTTTGGTTTTGACCTTTATTTTTAGGGTCTTCTGACATCTGGGGCAAGAAAAGACTGAGGATATGACGTCGGTCATGCGCATTTGTACCCTGACGTCCTGATGTCAGTCAAATGCGCCTTGACCGACGTCAGCCTTATACTTTGATATTCAGGCCGACCGAGGACAGCGGACTACCCCAAGTGTAAGGACTGCAGCAATGTGGATCTTCGAACATCTACATTTATGGTAGGTACAAAACTGTACTTTTCCTGTAGTAATACTATTGGGAGTAGGGGTGGGGAGAGACCTTCCTGTATACCACATATTTTTTCCCCTTTTCATTAGGTTGTTTAACTCATTAATTTTCCATGTGAACAGTTCTATCATTTTTTTATTGCCAAAGGTTCTACAATATGAAAATTCATAGAAGTCCTACACTGGCCCTGAATCAGCCAAATACCTCCCCATTTCAATGCATTCTTATGGACTGTTACTGTAACTTCTTATTCTTATCAGCCCCTTAAGATGTATTGAATTATTAACAACCTAAATCAGACAAGTAACCACACAAATCTATGCTCTAGGAAGTCATTACCAGAATAGGTAAACAATTCTTTAAAATTATTTACAATTAAAACATTTAAATATACTGTAATAATCATTGTCCATAAGATTCTGTCTTCCAAGGTCCACCAAACCTTTCCTCCAATAAGTCTTGGGGCAGACGCACACACCTTCATGCCCATACCCATGGTATTATGTAGGGAATATGATATAGTTTGTACCACTCTTTGACAGAAACAGGTTTGAAATGGTATCCCCATCTTGTCATTCTCTTTCTGTTCATCATGGAAAGACCAGTCATAAACGTAACACAGAACACTCACTCCTGGGGCAATGACATAGCCGAACAAAAGAGAAAAAATGTACCACAGCTTGGATTACATTATGACCTTGTATTTTATAATCCTATAAAAAAGAGGGCAACTATTGGGTATTTCTCCATTACAAATTTCAAAACATTATCTTTTTGTGATAGTTTCTAAATAATGGAAAGGGGATAGGCTGTTTTACCTTCACCAAAACAACCAGCAGTGCCGCCTTTACCCTGGCATGAGACCCGCATTCTGGTCTGTTCAGATTCCCATTTATCTTGGTGATTTGTATGGGTCTAGAAAAGTTTTCATGACAGAAAAAAAAGTTTAAAATAAGCTGAGTAAATAATTTTAAATTTTAACTGATTACATTTACAAGCCAATATTGCCTTTGTGCTGAAGTCTTACTCAGTGAAAATTCTGGTGTCTGCATTAAAATGTTTCTTACCCAGTTTCCAAATATTTGAGAAAATGCAGTTAATTTCATAAGCCATAAAATACAAAATAAATTGCTGGTGTCATCTGGCATTTACCGTATTCCCAGGAGCAATAAGTCTATGTGCCCTTTGTTTTTAATATCTTACTGAGGTAAGAATAAACACTCTCTAGCAACATTTGAACAAAAGTTACTGGGTCTCTCAGTTCTGACTTTTCAGGGAGTCTGATTAGCCTTAGGTTTTCTAATGTGCCATATCCTTGTAATCAGTCATTCTGTGTTCCAGCTACTCCACTATTACATAATTATCCCTTGTCTGAATGTTCTGGTGCTTTTTATCCTTCTGTAGCTCTATTATTGACTTGGAGTGAAGTGAGAGTACATTCATCATTTCTGATTTTTTTTCCTGTTTAAGCTATGCAGCAACTTAGTTTTGCTTTTATTTCAGATAACTTATCCATTATCTTATTAAATAGAGCCTCTTTTCCCAGACTGCTGTTCCTCAGGTGCAGGCCACATTCTGTTCACCACCATATTACTTCCTCATTGCTGCTTGTCTTCCTGCTGAACTGAAAATTATTTTCTTGATTTCCTAGCTTTTCTCTTCCTGGTGCCATTCAAAGCTGCTTCTACACCCCACCCCAAGACATTCCTTATAGTGAATAGTTGTTTCTGGAATTATTAGTCTCCCATGGAGGGAGTCATCACAATGCCCTTTCTCATATACAATTTTTTCCATGAAGATAAGCAACTTGTAGGTTCAAGCAGTTAATTATGAGAGGTTTGAACAGTGTGTTATGAGTCATTTTTTCTGTCAGTCTATGACCGATAAAGCAATTACCTTTTAAAGGGGTGCTATCAAGTAGTTCACTGAAAATAGAAAGTAAACTAAAGTAAGAGCTTTAGTTTCAAACTGTGGAAAGTAGATACTTATACAAGCACCTGCTTCCCAAGCAGCACTTGATACTTTAACAGATTGCACACAACAGAGCAGAGCAGTTTATTCAAGGTTAGGCAGTGTCGTTTTTCTTAAGGCTAAAACTTAATGTTTACTAAAAGCATGCAGATTGGTTTTCTTATCTGGGAGGGGAATATAGATAAAAATAAATACAGATAGCAATTTGAGTTCATAGTTTCATAGGTATATACTAGGCTAACAACCACTGGGGCCTTTGTAAGCCATGCATTCCAAATCCCTGAATAAGTTCTGGTACCCTTGGTAGTGTAAGCAGGGTCTTGGGAGAACATTTACAGGCAGGCTGCCTATGTCCATTAGAGACATAGATGCCAACCCAGGGGCGAATTTCTGGTTCCCCATCCAGTTGTCTAAGTTGCAGTTCAGTTGGGTATTGGAGGATCTCTGCTTCACATTGATGGAAAGCTTGTTCCAGAGCAATATTCACATTTGATACCCACCGTAAGTACAATGGGTAAAACTCTCTAAAAGCATTAAGCACACAGTTCTCAACACACACACACCATAGACTTCTTACCTGTGCCTGAGTTTACAGAAAATCCCCAGTGTCTCTTTTTATGTTTTTGTCCTTGCCCTCATTAATTGTGGATACTTTCATTCAGTCAATATTGCCAGTTATTAGCATTAGTCTTCTTAGCATGTGTATACATTGCATAATGATGATAGACCTGCTCCTCGATTATCTTTAAGTCCCAGCAATAGTTTAAATATTTCCCTTGGTGTCAACTAGTGTTTCTCTCTCTCTGCTTTGTACTGAAGTCCCCCCATTCTTTTCAACTGTCTGACCCTGAATTTACAGGATGGTCCTGCTGTTGCCTGTTATAGGAACCCTTTCCCTCATAAGACTGAGAAGAATTGGGGAGGGGGCTTCAGTACAAAGCAGAAACACTTAAAACAAAATACACTTTATGCATCGCTGCTTAGTTTGGGTTAAACTATTCCCGGCGCCATAAAATCTATTCTTCAAATTTTTCCTTAGAACTAGTCAGTTTTTTTAGTTTTAGCACTCTGTTTCTTTGAACTCCGCACTTGTTCAGAATGCATTGTAAGCACTAAATAAGCTACTAATTACTACAGCACTCAACTTTCCTCAATTATCTAGATGAAAACTGTTTTTAGTACTTAATAAAAAAAAGCACCTATCCAGGCATGTCTAAGGGTCAGCTCCTGGTGTTTTCTCCTGTCTACCTGTTGAATCTGGGCATCTTGGGGCAATGCAGCAATTGTCTCGTGCACAGACAACCCTCTCCTCCTACCACCCAACAGTACAACTTGCGAGAGATGCACTTATGTAGCCAAACTGGAAACAAAGCTCTCTTCACCCAAGATTGGATAAGACGGTCAAGAGGAGAAGGTAATCACTTGCACCACGCCACACTCCTCGCATAGTCCCTGAAAACATACACCACCAAAACACACACACAGAAACAGAAAACACACACCTACATTCGCAGAGGCTCTCAAAAAAATCTGCCCAAGCAACAGAGCCCTCCAAAGCAGAAACGTATGCAACCTCCACCCCCAATACAACCCAAATGACAACACATCCCACAAACTCAGTGTGCCACTCAACCACAGCCCATAAGGCATAACAATGTACCCAGCAATCTATTCATAGGTGACTCTCTAGTCAGGCACACTGATGTTCCACTCACCAGCCTAAACAAGGAAAAGGTTACTGTCAACTGCCTGTCATGTGCCAGGATCCGCCACATAATGCACGCACTCAGGTCACTCCACAACAAGTATAAATATGACTCTGTCATTGTCCATGTTGGTGTGAATGACCTGAGACATACCTCCCAGGACTACATGAAAAGAGATGTAGAGGAGCTCTCCGATCTTTTAAGCCCAGGCAGGTATGACCCTAGCCCTGAGTAGCATCCTGCCATCACCCAGTATGATACCACAGTACAAGGACAAAATGATTGACTTCAACAATTGGCTAAGCTTCTGGTGTCATTCTAAGGGGATCCAGTATCTGTCTGGGATGGCATGATACGACAGACCATGATGCTTTGACAGAGATGGGCCTGCACTTGTCACCCTTGGGATTCCGGATACTGGCTAAGGCTCTTGCCACCCCTATAGTGCCTTTTTTAGGCAAGGTTCAAATGACAACTTCACCATCGTAACAGGTGCAGGCAAGCAAAATCTGAGGGTAATGCTACTTAATGCTGGAAGTCTAAAACCTTAAAATGCACTCACTCGCACTAATGGAGAACATTGACATCTGTGCAGTGTCAGAGACCTGGTTCAAGGCTTCAGAGAGCACCCCTGCATTACCAGGCAAAAATTCATACCACACCTTTCGGCCACCTAATCTGGACTGAAACACTAAAGGTGGCGTGTCCATATTTATTAAGGATGCCCACACCTCCAGGCTAGTTGCTCAGCATAAGGCATCCGAGGTTATCCAAGTGCAACTAACTCTGGGCAAGACCGCAGTCCAAACTGTAATAATGAGCAGTTTCAACTACCCCACCATTAACTGGGAAAACTACTCCTGTACCAACTCTCTTACTCAATGTTTTCTGGAATTCATAAATTTCAATGCCTTGGATCAACTTATCCACACCCTCACCAGGGGAAGCAATGTCCTAGACTTGGTCATTACCAACATGGGTGACCGGTGTTCCACACCAAAGGTCAGTTCCTCATTGGTCAGAACCGACCACAAGCTAATCACCCTAGACATCCACATCCCGTCTCCTCCCCCCAGCAGGGAAACTACCGTAAAAAATTTCTCCAAAGCCAACTTCATGCTTTTTAAGACAGAAGTGGCAAACTTCACGACACCCATGCAGACAGACAACTGGGGTACGACTGCTGAATCCTACACAATTGCACATTATAAGCACTTACACGAGTGCATGGATCGTGCTATCCCTAACAGAACTAAGATGCTATCCTCAAAAAAAAAAAATGAAGCCAATCTGGTGGTCCTCTGCCATAAACGAACTCTACAACAGAAGAAAGAAACTGTTGCAAAAAGAGTAAAATCCCATGATCGGAGGAACTCCCTAGTCAGCCTCAGTAAGAAGCTGAGATACCTCATAAAATCCTCCAAAGCTAGTTAAAAAACAAAATTGCCACTGTTCTAGAGCCCACCACAAAGCATTCTATAGCTATGTCACGAATCTCAATGGCAGCACTCGGATCTGCTCTGAGTTACAGCACAATGGCACTAAATATACAGAACCAACTGATATTGCCAACATCCTGGCAGATAGGTTCAGTGCTAACTTTACCCCTCTCTCACCCCCTAAAGGGCCCATCTCTATACTGGACGAATGCAAAGTTCCTGTAATCATGGCTGCACAGGTAAAAACCACACTCTCCAAAGCCAAGAACACAGCATCCATGGGACCTGACAACATCCCAGGCTGAATTCTACATGAACTACAGAGCGAACTGGCACCCGGCACCCCACCTAAGCACCATGTTCAATCATAGCATCACTTCAGGCTTTGTGCCCACTGAATGGCGCATGGCAATGGTTATCCTACTCCACAAAGGGGGAGCCACCACGGACCCTAGGAACTACCACCCCATTAGCCTGATGAACCTGGTCTGCAAGGCCATGGAACAAATCATCATGGAACTTATAAACAAAGACATTGGTAATTTTCAAACTCTGGACCCCACCCAGTTCAGCTTTGTAAAAGGCAGATCATGTCTCCTAAACCTGATGGACTTCTTTGAAGCGGTCACCAAAGCCGTAGACGAGGGTAAGGTGGTTCCCACATCCGATCTCTTGCCAAGGCTTTTGACACCATACCCCACTATGGAATTATAGATGTAAATCCCTATGTCACAAGATGGGTTGCCAAATGGCTCACTGACCGAACCCACATTGTGAAAGTAAAAGACTCCAAATCCAACTTCAGACCAGTGACAAGTGGAGTATCACAGGGTTCAGTCCTGGGTCCTCTCCTGTTAGCCTGTACTTCAGAGAAGTAGATACCAAACACAGAAGGTCTTTGGCTAATGAAGTCTGAAGATGACTGCAAACTAGGAGCAATAATCAAAACTCCGAATGATGTGGACATCCTACAAAAGGGCCTCACTGAGACAGATGCCTGGTGTCAAAGCCATGGCCTCAAGCTCAATGCCACAAAATGCATCATCATCCCCTTTGGCAAAAACTCTGTACCCATGAACTACCACATGGGCAGTAGTAAATTTAACACCGAAAGTGTGATAAGAGACCTTAGGACACAGGTGGACAGTAGTCCTTCCTTTGATAATCACATCGCCGCAGTAGTCAGGAAAGCCTATGTGGCACACCTCATTACAAAAGGTTTCTCATCTAGGAAAAAAAAGGTAATTGTTCCCTTCTACTCGTCACTCATTAGACCCATTATAGAGTACAACACCACTTTTGCTATGTAACTCACACGACATCTACAACAACTGGAAAGACCACAGAAATACCTCACTAAGAGGATTACCTGCCTCAAAAAGATGCCCTATGCAGACTGTCTTCTAAATCTCCAGCTTTACTCCGTTGCACATTGCCTACTCGGAGGCGATCTCTGCCTAACATACAAAGCTATGTCAAACCCAGAGCTGTTGGACATGCTCCACTTAAAGAAATCCCAATCCCTCCGAGCTATACGCTCTAGGGACCTAAACCTTGTCACCACAATAAACAGATCATGCTGGAGGGATAGATTCCTGTCCCAGAGACTTCCCATACTCTGGAAGGAACAAACTATATTAAACAAAGCTCCTCATTAGCACTCTTCAAGAAAAATCATGATGATTGGATGGGAAATAGGAAAGTCACCCCAGGGATCACTTTTGTGGCTGTGCTTGACAGTGGCACAGGAAAATAATTTTCTTGGGTGGAGAAAGCCAGGGTTCCTTCTTGGCTAGGCTTATATAGGCCCTAGGGCCAATAGCCTAGTACCTCCCTATGACTCTATGAACCTATAACTAATGGACAGTTGCAGTCTTTGAATCATGTTAGACATGAGTGTCATGCTTCTTATATAAAATAAGCCTGGCTCCATTAAATTATTACTTGGAGTAGAGGGGTAATACAGCTGCTTTTTCTGTATCAAGGGTGCAGGGTTCAAAACCTTAAGGCTCTTTTACTTCACATTTTTTAAATACTTGGGCAATATTTTCAAGTATCCCTGGTGTCTAGTGGTGCAGAAGATCCTCCCACCTCTCTTTATGGAGACATAAGCTTGTCTTTTGCATTTAATTAGTAAAGCACTAGAGGTTTTACTAATATCATAATCACATGAATTCTTCTGGGTCAATGGGGCTGATAAAAAAAAAAGGGGGTCTCAGTGCATCTGCCTCAGCTGACAAGCTATCATCTAAATAAATTATAATGACACTTGCTGTCAGAGTCTTTTATCTCTTTAGTAAGTCCCTGATACAAGAGCAGGTACCTAAAGTGTGGAAAGATGGATGTTGCACTACAAGAGAGGATTCAGAGGAAAACCTGCATAAATATAAGCCTAACCTCTCGGCAAAGTCTCTTCAATACCAGGGTTACAAATACGCTTATATAAAGCATTTTTACTACCAAGTCTGCTTATTTCATATAAGTGTTCCCTGATACAATTCTTCAACATTTGATTCATCTTACCAAAACAGTAACATCCACATTTATGACAAACAGCCAAGTAGACCAGGTTGCTACTAGTACAGTCAACACAGAAGCTGAATTTAAGTTGGTCACAGTCAAAGTAAACTTTGTCATTTAGCACTACACACATGTAGCCTAAACAAAATTTTGTGCATCAGCTCAATTCCTGAGATTATAAAGGAAAGTGAAACAACACATGCAAACAAGTAGAGTAATAAACATAACTAACAAATACACTACTCCCAATACACACAAGAAAGAGCAGAAACATTTGCCAACACTCGTATACGAAAATAATACCCTCCCCTGAGTTAAATTAACTACCTCATTTAAAGTAATACAAAACAGACTACAGATTGAAATGCCTATGTTTTATTTGTCTAATGTTGTACTTGAGTGAGTTAAATCATACTGACTATGGATATAATAAATAAATATTGCACTCCCTTGGAATATATGCAGGTATATATTGCACAAATAAATAGAAATTGACTTGTATCCAGACCCCTAGGACTAGTGCCCAAGTTTAGAAGTCTAATCACTGTAGGGTAAAAACTGATACTGAATCTTGTAGTCCTGCAGTGGATGCTGCAATAAACATCAGTCCATGGGCAGGATGGGTGTTGTCCTGTATTATTTTGGTGGCCTTTTGGATGCTTCTTGCAGAATAAAGATGTACTGATGTAAGACTGGAACCTATACCTTCTCTGCAACTCTCACCACTCTTGTAGTGCCTTCCTTTCTGTAACTGTGCAGCTTTCAAACCACACTGTGAAGTTGCAGGTGAGCATGCACTTTATTGCACCTCTGTAGAAGGTGGAGAGAATATGAGGAGGAAGCGTAGCTTTCTTTCAGCCTTCTTAAGAAGTGGAGGTGTTGGTGTGCTTGATCCTAAGTAGAGGATAATCTCTTTGGTCTTGCTTACATTCGGTTCAAGTTTTAATTTAAATTTTAAAATTTTTAATTTAAAAGCACGTCCAGTAACAGGACATATAAAGGTATCCTCAGTTTTAGTGTACTTACACATATCACATAATCTGCATTGATGTGTACCTTTCCTAATCAAAATATAAGGTCTGTTGCTAACTAGAGGTTTGTAGCAAACCAGTTTCTTAGTGGAACTTTTATTTCTATAGCAAAAGTGTGGAGCTTCACCAAGGAAGTCCCTGCATCAATAGTGAAAATATGCCATTACTTCCTAATGATATCACAGGTTGAATGTCATTTGAATAGGTAACACATTCTAAAATATTACTGTTTTTATTGTCTTACCACAGTGTCAACACTATAGTTAGAAAAATAGGGTCTAGCTGAATTATTTCTAAAAGAATCTTGAGTAAAATCCAGATCCTCTTTGGTCCGTGGGACTTCTTGGATAACTCTCTTTTTTTTTCTAGCAGCTTCTGAATTTCTATGGCTGCTTGGTCTCTGACTGGATGGAACATTGGGGACTCTTCTTGGGATCTTTTAGAAAGACAGTAAAGGGAATTTGGTAACCTCTGGTGATAATTCTCTGCACCCAAGTATCCGAAGTTATCATTAGCTAGGCTGAGTGGTGCAGTGAAAATCTTTCCCTGACTGCTTCCAGAGGTAACCAATTGGGACCCCATTCAGAAGCGCTGGTAGGGCTGCCCACAGAAGGAATCCCTGGAGCCCTGATTTCATGGACCTCCTCTGCCATGAGGAGGGCATCTTTCACCTTAACTCTCCCCCCCCCTCTGCCCAAGGGGAGCATTCGCCATGTGTGTCTTGAAAGGGTCCTTTGGAGAACACATTTTTCCACTCCTGATTCCTAGAGTAGGATCGCTGAGGAGTAGGGAAATGAGTCCCCATGGCAGAAAGGGTTTTTCCTGCCTGGTTAGTGTGTCTCTGACTTTGGGCTTAAACAAGGAAGATCTGTCAGTGGGAGCATTGACGAAGGAAGACTTGAAAGGTTACGCAAAGTCTTGCAAGCGCATCCAGGCATGGCGCCTTATGGCAACACCTGAACCCACTGCCCTAGTTGTTCCATCGATGGCATGAGCGATAAGCCACATGGACAACTTTGCTATAGCCTCCAGATTGGCAAGCTGAGAGGCAGGTTTATCCTCAACCTTGTCAGACATGGCTCCGGAGAGGGTATCCAATTGCTCCTTTATCAAATCCCTTTGAAGTCTAGTAAAGTGTGCCATGAAATTCAAGGACCTAAGAGTGAAGGTCGATTAATGCAAAGAGCTGCTTCCCAAATCTATCCATCTGAGACTCTCAGGAGGGTGCACAGTGGAGCTCTCTGCAGCAAGTTCCTTTTCAGTGGCCACCACCACCACCATGGCATCTACTGCTAAACCCTTTTCCCCAATGTGGTTGGTCTTCTGGAGCTGATAACCCAGAGGCTGGACAAAATCTTATCAGCTCTATGGAATCATGAGCCTTCCACATCCACAGTGCGATAAGCTTGATGAGGTAGTT
Organism: Protopterus annectens; assembly: GCF_019279795.1. Taxonomy (NCBI): domain Eukaryota; kingdom Metazoa; phylum Chordata; order Ceratodontiformes; family Protopteridae; genus Protopterus; species Protopterus annectens. Next base: position 481,703,448 of record NC_056734.1, read on the forward strand.
AGTGAGTGGTATCACCCAGGAAGTAGATGGGCAAGCACTGAAAGTCTGAAAGAACATAGACTCCTCTGAGGATGGATTTGTGGACTACCAATCACCCCTCTGTTTTAAGATTTCCAGGATGTCTCCAAATGAGACATCTTCAGGGGAGGATCAGGGGGGGAATCCTCCCCTACATCATAGTCTTTGTCTTCTGTGATTCTTCTGGGGAATCTAAATGAATTTAGATGCTTCTTCTTGCAAATCTTATGAGGGGGGCTCCTCAGTGGGGATCTCTAAGGAAGAGTCCAAAGAAGTATTGCCATTTTGGTGCCCGCTGTCCTGACATGAGACTGTGACAGCTGTGGTGCAGAATGTACAAATATGTGACACTCCAAAGCAGAGGGGGCCAGCTGAGAACCCACTGAGGCTAAAGCTCTCTCCATGATCTGGAAGGCAGGAATGACCTGAAGAGGGATGGGCGCCCGGAACCGAGAAAGAGAACCTCTGAACCGGGATAACATCCCACTCTGTAGGACTGTTCTCCAAAACCAGAGCTGGGGAAGAGTCTGAAACTGCCAGGGTTCCAAGAGCCAAGGACAGCCCCAAACAAACAACCAGTACTGAATTGAAGCTCTCCGAACAGACAGCAGAACTATGGCCCCATGAGTCTGTCAGTTCTGAGGGAGCCAAAGACATCAGAGCCAATCCCGGTACTGAAGAAAGGGCTTCTGTCAGCACAATTGAAGTGCCACGCTCTGAACCCAAAAAGGAGGTCAGAGGGGAATATAAGTGGGAGTCCTGGGAGAACAAATCAACTCCAAGAGGGAGGGAGGTCTGAGCTGGTGCGAGAAAACCCTGGCCATCAAAACTTGGTCCACTAATCTCACCATGTCTGTCTCAAAGACTTCTGGTTCATCAGACTGACATCCCTGAGGCAGACTCGGCTCTATCTGTGAATGGGCTGGGGAGTTTACCCAAAAAGGGGTCTATTGAGGTGGAGTATCTTGTTCTTGGAAGGTATGAATGCTTCAAGCTTTGGCACAGTCTGCTGTGGAGCAGATGGAGAAGTCAGAACAGAGTGGGAGGTCATAGAGGTTGGCGCTGACAAAATTGTCTGTGCTAATACTGTCAAGGTCGATACCAAGGTAGTCAAGATCTGTGCAGAAACCATCTGCACTGAGGAGGTCATGACTATCCGTGCCAAAGGCAGTTTCACAAGTTTTGGGACCTTACTGTTCAGTTCCAAAGAGGCTGACTGAACTGGAAACGTATGCCTTTTCGGGTCCAGTGCCGATGGTGAGCTTGACACGGAATGACTTCTCTTTTTAGGTTTGACCTTAGACTCTGGTTTAGAAAGGGCTTCTTCAAAGGAGGATTTTAATAACGCCTCTAAAATAAGCTTATTTAATCACTGCCAAGGTTCTGACACTAAAACCTTGGCAGATCTTACAATTGGTTTCTGGATGGGATACCCTCAAGCAATATACACAGGAAAGATGCCCATCAGAGTTGGGCATCTTTCTTCCACAATCCTGGCACTGCTTAAACCCGGAAGTTTCTTTTTGCTTTACTGCCATTTTAAAGAAATCACACACACACACACAGAAAACCTACCAACAATGGTAGAGCGATACCTGTAAAGGTAATCAGGAAGAAAATATCAGTGGTGGCATGAAGACAGAGGTAAAGGGAAGGGAGGGGAATTACCAACGATCATAATGACAAATACCAAAAGGTAACAAGGGTGGAGTTGAGTTAGATGCAAACAACACACTAGATAATATAACAGGCAAATAAAGTGTTTTATAAAATGGAGAGGGTAAGTAGAGGAAAATAGTAAAAAAAACAAAAAAACAAATAGAATAAATTAAAGTGGTTAGCTGGAGACTATTAGCTAACACCTCTTGTTATCAGAGTGGCAAATGAGATCTGAGGTAATGGGAGAGGGGCATTATGGGTAGAGTCTTGGCTTGAGTGATTTTTTGGCTGGTGTGAGCTGTATAACAGCCGAGCTGGTTCCGAGGGGTTGGAACAGAGTTCCATTTGTCAAGAATGAATGAAGATTGATAACATTAGATCAAGTCTTTTATACAGTGCTGTGTTAGTTGGTTCTTTTGTTTTACTTGCTGCTTCTAAATTTACTATTGAACCAGCTTTTACCTGTTCAGTTTTTTATTTACCTATATAATTGCAAATAATGATAATGGTCATCTTTATCATCATCATCAATCTCTTTTTCTCCATTTTCTACTTTGGGTTGAGGTGTTGTCAACTGTTGTTCTGTCTCTCCAGTGCCACTCTTCTGCCTGCTTCAACACTCATACCTGATTGTCACAGGTCTTCTCTCATATGATCCCTCCACCTCTTTGCTGGACACCTTTGTTTCCTGTTGCATTCTTGCTGTCTACCCAAAGTCTTATTCACCGGAATGTCTTCCACTTTTCTGCACATGTGCCTGAACCACTGTAATCTGTTCTCTGAGTTTTTCTTTAACTGAAGTCACTTTGGCATCTGCTCTCGTGTCCTCATTTCTTCTTCTGTCCCACAGTGTGCATCCTACCACTTTTCTCACGCAGTTTCTGTCTGTCACCATTAGCTTCTTTAACTGCTTTACTTTTACTGCCCAGGTTTCTGTACCATACAGTAGTAGTGGTCACACCACTGTTTTGTACACCTTACGTTTCAACTTCTTTGGCATTCTTCTGTCATACACCACACCTGACACTCTGTGGCAGCTGGCTGCAGACCTCTGATACTAGATTTGACCTCCTGATTCAGACTTCCCTTCTCTTCAACAGCCCCTACCAGATATTTAAATTTGTTAACCTGTTCTGTTCTACTACTTTTCCTTTTATCTCATTTCTCAGCTTCTTATGATTTTTCTCATTTTCTGCCATTACAACTGTCTTATCTGTATGTTTCATCCCATATGACATTCCATTCCCCTATCTTGCTCAGTCTGTCTGTAATACCACATCATTTGCATACGGCAACTTTGTTGATCTATCGCCTCTGACCTGTTTGCTAATATAGTCCATCACCAGTATGGACAGTAGTGGTCTACGAGCTGAACCCTGATGCACACCCACTCACATTGGGAACCCCTCTGTGAGACCAAACACTGTTTATTCCCGAGTCATTGGGTCCTTGTACATAGCTTGCAGTAATTCTGCTAGTGTTTCTGGGACTTCACACCACCACAGGACTGCCAAATCAGCTTTCTTGAGACTTTGTCATAAGCTTTCTCGAAGTTTAGGAATGCCCAGTTGGACTCTTTCCTCATCTCTAGCTTCTTCTCAACTATCTGTGTTGTTGCAAACATCAGGTCTGTTGTGCTGCATGCTGATATGAATCTGAACTGCCCATCTGACTTTCTACTTCTCTATATATTCATTTATCAATCTCCTTCTCCAGAGCTTTCATGCAATGTGACAGGAGTTTACCTCTGTACTGCCAGCAGTTATAAATGTCCCCTTTGTGCTTGAACACCAGCATTAGTATGCCTAGTCTCCAGCCATCTGGGATACACCTTTCTCTCCCTACTGCTATCCGTACTCTTAGGTGCCATTTCTCCCCTATCTCACCCAGTTTTTTTTCATACTTATTGTGACCCCATCTGAGCCTGCTGCTTTCCCTGCATTCATTTCTGTTAGAGCTGTTCTTACTTCTATGGTGGGCTCTTCATTGTCTCTCAATATAAATTGTATCTGGGGCAGTACAACTTATGTGGGATTTCTCTTCATTCAGAAGCTGCTGAAAGTATTCCTTTCATCTGCCTTTGATGCCCTGTGGACTGGTGAGCAGGATGTTGCTGGCATCCCTTATGAAGTGTGTCTGACTATCGTCTTTATCATTCCGTCTTTGCCTTGCAACCTGATATAGTTTCTTTGTGCCATCTACTGACTTCCTAGAAGTTGGTAGACTGCCTCTAATGCCTTGTTCTTTATTATTGCAACTCCTTTCACAGCCTCTTTGTTAGCCAACCAGTATTCCTTCCTAGCTTGGTCCTTCTTTTCTATATCTCTAAACTAAATACTTCATTTTATTGTGTGCCCATAAATATGGGTATTGCTGAACCAATTCATAAGTGCGTACATAGTTTCAAGTTTTTTCAGGATAAGCTATAGCTGTGAACTATCTCAAAATGTTCCTCAACATGGAGATATCTTTTTCATGTTTTATCAGGTACAAAATAATATCGTCTGCAAATAAATCACACTTTTTTTTTATTCCAGTACCAATTATGTCCTTGAATTTCTGAGTCCCTTATTTTCTTTGCTAGTGACTATGAAATATAATGCAAACAGCAAAGGAGAAAAAGGACACCCCTGCCTGGTTCCTCTGTTTAGACACAACTTATCAGCGAGGAGCCTTACCACTTCATTTTTTTCTTTTGATCCCTCATATATCCTCCTAATTACCTTATATCAGAGAACACAAATACTTCCATTGCCCTCCTCATAAAATCCCATTTTAATCTGTCAAATGCTGTGTCTGCATTAAGCCCCACCAACAACAGTAGTATTTTCTTACATTCTGCTTCCCTCTGGATCATTACTGTTTTATTAATGTAATATGTTTGCCTCCTCTCCAGAAAACCCCACTGAACCATATGTTTATCAATTTTGGGAACACTTTTGCCATTCTTTTAGCTATTATAGACATAAACATTTTATAATCATGATTTAGGATTGAAATGGGCCTGTATGATACTGAGTGTGAAGGATCTGTACTGTCTTTAGTTATTACAGCCACCACAGCTTTCTTATAGGATGTTGATGCTTCCCCTCTCTTCAAAATACTGTTAAATAAAACAATCCAGATTGTATCACTTTCTTCCCTCCTAGCTTCCAAACTTCCACAGGATACCATCTATTCCTGGAGAGTGATTTATACAGCACTGTATTTATCTTGTCTCCTCCAGTATTAACTGTTAATCATTGAACCTAATCTATCTCTAACCTTGGCATTCTAAAGTTTTCCATAAATATTTCCATTTGGACTTTTTTCTTGATTTCCACATTCCTGTGCTTTATACACATTTTCATAACTTTTTGCAATTTCTCTAATACCTCTACAGGATCTCTGGTGATTTTTTTGTTGTAGGCTCCATACATTTGGGAACAATCCTATCTGTTTCTAATTTCTGTTGTCTAAGTCACTGTGCTAAGAGTTTTTGTGCTCTGGAGGTATAAAAAAAAGTTATTTAACAGCAATCTTTCTAAACTCATTATCCAGGTACTCCCTTATTTTCCATTTAGCACTCTGCAGTTGTGCCTTTTCTTGCTCTGTATACATTGACCTTTGTTAGTCCATCTAAATAATTCTTGTTACTTCTTAACCATGTCTTCTTTTATTTCTACCCTGCTTTTAAACCCCACTTTCATTTTATCTCATTCATTAGCTCTGAAGAAATTTCTGTTTTCCCTAATCATTCTCGAATAATTTCCACTGCCCATTCCTTAAATTCCTTTATTTAAACAGTTAGATGGGGAAGTGCAGTGTTTTATTTTTAACTTCATTTTCCTGTATTTTTATCTTGGTTGTTGTTGGTGTATGATCTGAAATAGATATTGGATGCGTGTTGATTTCAATTAATTGGAAATATTCCTATGAGATATAATTTCTATCTAGTCTAGCCCAGCTATTGTACCTTGGAGAATAATATGTAAATTGTCCCACAGGTTCCTACTACTGACTTTACATCTTCAATACCAGATGTTTTCAGAAATCTACTCGCTTTTGTTATATTTCACTTCTAGGTCCCCCAGATACATCCTGTCTGTTGCAAATCAAGTTCCAGTCCCCACCTATAAGTAATATTCCCTGCTGAAAGCTATTTCTCCCCAAATTTTCTTAAGCTCCATAATAGCAGCTTTAGTAGGAGTTTAAATATATGCCAGCTTAATCTACCTCCCTTGCCAGTTGTCGTTACTACCACAAATCTACCATTATTATCTTTTTTTCATTTCCTAACGCTATTACCTCCCCTTTCCTTTGTCCTTGATATTCTGTAGAATATCCATCTAGAAATCCCTTTCTTTAGCAAATTCACATGCTCACTTCTTTCTAAATGTGTCTCTGTGCATTTCTTAATATAATTCAATACTCTTACATTTTTGTCTATATCTATGAGGCCATTCACATTCCAAAATATTATGCTTTGTTATTATTCCCACCTATTATATAACAACTTTTTTAAACATCTATTTCCAGATTTTGTGTTACGTTCACCAGCTAATGTTTGGTAGGTGGATCTGTTATACAGTTGTTTCCTGTCATCTCCATTTGAATATATGTTGCATTTTACAAGGCTTTTTGTTTTAATGAATACCCTCAAAAGAAAAAAAAAACATATCCTATTAACATTAGCAAATAATGAAGTTTAGCCATCCTGATAAGTACAATTGTCCCAAATTAATAGCTGCACACGCAGGCATAACTTAACCTAACTTTAAGGTTATCCATACTAAGACACATGTTACAGACTGGGCAGATACTTACACTAATTGCTGTCTGTTCTTGTCTCATCTTCACCCCCTCCCAGATATGGAAAACAGATTATATGCTTTCAGAAAACATTAACCTTAAAAAGTATTTGCTTTTATTGCATCCCACTATAATCAATTTGTCTCCATGGAAGCACAAGTAGCAAATGTACAGCACTAGAAACCTCTCAACTTGAGCATTTATTTGACAAAAGAAAACTTTTCATTACATTCAATGTCCTGTTATTTACTTGCTTAGACACACACACACAAATTATTAGATTAAATTAAGGGCCTTAATCCAATCACCTATGCAAAAGAGAACATATCAACTCTACATATATTATACTTTGTATACTTTTATACCTCATCTTCCACCTCAACAACTCTAGATTACAGCATATTAACTTAAGCATGCTTTTGTCCAGCCTATTGTCTCTTTTTGCATTGTAATCCCTACATTCCTTAAACTAAAAAGGACACTTGTTTACTTTAGTATTACTGTCACATAAAACAATAACTGAAAATGCTTCACTATATAACATGCAATTTATATCATAAAATATGTTATATGAATACTGTTCAAGACAAAAATTGTTTTACTTGGATTTGATCTTTTTTTTCTTTTTTTCATTCCCTTCAGTGTTCCTCCAAACATTAACGACATGAAGTGGGGCATATGTGTTTCAGTTCCCCACAACTTTAGCAAAGTCGGCAAAGGTCCAATAATCTGTCCACTCTTTTCTTGTAAAGCTATGTTTCAGAAATGTGATTGAATATTCACTAACTTCAGTGTTGCTGGTCTTCTTCCTGTTCATCTTCATCTCGTAGCACTCTACTCAGGTTGAGTCCAAGGCACTCCTAATTCTTTGAGTCAACTCCTGTGCTTTTTTCTTTCCTTTAAGCATTTTTTATTTGGACCATTGGAAAAGGTTTCACTGGTAACTATCTATAAGCTTTATTATCAGAAGAATGAGAAGAAAAATCCCCTTTTGTTTGATGGTTCATTTTTTATTGGACAAACGTTTGTATTTCCTTCTTAGCATGTTCTACATCAAAAAATAACTTTGATCCTCCAGGGAAAAACACTCTAACAGCTGGGTACAGCCCTCTCTAGGTCTTCTCAGGTAAAGCATGTTGAAAGACACTTGGAGCTGATAAAATGCCATGTGCTACTCTCAGAAATGTGTATCTGCAAAAAAGTAAACTGAAGGTGCACTAATTAGAGCTTTTTGCAAATAATTTTGTTTGCAAAAAATCCCAGTGGATATAAAAAGTGTATACACCCCTATTAAAATGCCAGATTTGAGTGATATAAAAAATGAGACCACAATAAATCATTTCACCTTTGATGTGACCTATAACCTGTACAATTCAATTGAAAAACAAATCTGTTGGAGAAATACAAAAAATAAAAAAAAACATACAATGAGCTGGTTGCAGAAGTGTGCACATCCTTACTATACTTTTGTTGAACCACCTTTTGATTTAATTGCAGCATTCAGTCTTGTTGGGTAGGAGTCTATCAGCATGGCACATCTTGACTTGGCAATATTTGCTCACTCTTCCTTGCAAGAGTGCTCCAAATCTGTCACATTGTGAGGGCACCTCTTTTGCACAGCCTTATTCAGGTCACCTCACAGATGGTGTGGGCTCTGGCTGGGCCATTCCAAAACTTTAATTTTCTTCTGGTGAAGCCATTCTTTTGTTGATTTGGATGTATGCTTGAGGTCACTGTCATGTTGAAAGATGAAATTCCTCTTCATCTTCAGCTTTCTAGCAGATGCCTGAAGGTTTTGGGCCAAAATTGACTGGTATTTGGAACTGTTAATAATTCTCTCCACCGTGACTAAAGTCCCAGTTCCAGCTGAAGAAAAGCAACCCCAAAGCATTATACTGCCACCACCATGCTTCACTGTGGGGATGGTGTTTTTTGGTGATGTGAAGTGTTGTTTTTGCACCAAATATACCTTTTGGAATTGTGGCCAAAAAGTTCAACCTTTGTCTCATCAGACCATAACACATTTTCCCACATATATTTGGGAGACTATCATCTGGGCCTGGATGTTTTTCTGTATAAGAAAAGGCTTCCATCTTGCAACCCTACCCCATAGTCTAGACATATGGAGAATACGGGAGATTATTGTCACATGTAGTACACAACCAGTACTTGACAGAAATTCCTGCAGCTCCTTCAATGTTTCTGTAGTCTCTTGGCAGCCTCCCTGACCAGTTTTGTCTTCATCAATTTTGGAGGGACGTCCACTTTTTTGCAACGTCACTGTTGTCCCATATTTTCTCCATTTTTTGATGGCTGTCTTCAATGTGTTCCATGGTATATCCAATGCTGTGAAATTTTTGTACCCTTCTCCTGACTGATACCTTTCAACAATGGGATTCCTTTGATGCTTTGTAAGCTCTCTGCAAACCGTGGTTTTTGCTGTAGCAGGCAACTGAGTAAATATCAAGAAAATTGAATGCTGTAATTAAATCAAAAAGTGCTTCAACTAAGTATTTGTCTAAGGGTGTGCACACTTACGCAGCCAGCTTATTGTACATTTTTTTATTTTTTATATTTTCCCATAACACATTTGTTTTTTTCAATTGAATTGTACAGGTTATAGGTCACATTAAAGGTGAGAAAAGTTTGATTTATTGTGGTCTCATTTTTTATGTCACAAAAACCTGACATTTTGACATCCGTGTGTACACTTTTTTTATACCCA